>NC_081169.1:29968788-29996288 GCF_012432095.1 Onychostoma macrolepis | reverse complement strand
TGTTATTTTTACATAAACCTGTATGGATTTTACTAGTTGGGCTTTTCCTGAACATCTTGCCAAACTGAAATGTATTGTTTAACTTTTCTTAAGCTTTTTTGTTATTCAGATATTCTGTTATTCAGAGTATTTATATTTGTTAACCAAAGGTGGATACATTTTTTTATAAAAATGTTTTTTTTTTTTTAAAGCTAAAAGGCTAAACTATTCTATGTTTGACTCAAATTGAAAGAATAAAGAGTTTCATTTCTATTAAGGTTTATAGGGATTTTAAGATGTAGCCTAATTAGCGATTTGAATAATTAAGTTACTTATTGAGTAACTAAGTTACTCTTCAGACAGAGTAATTAGTAAAGTAATTTAAATACAATATTGATGATGTAATTAGTAATAGTAATTAATTACTTTTTGAAAGTAACGTACCCAACACTGCAGTTAATATAAATATATATATATATATATATAAGTATGTGTACTTTCATTGATTTGATTGATTGATTTTTATCATATACAGTACTGGGAAATACATGAACAATTTTGAGAAGTAGCTAAGTAAAAAGTAGTAGTATAATAATGGCTAAATAAGTAGGATAATAACTACATTTACGAGTAGCATGACCCTTTTTAAATAGTGTCGATTTTCCATTAAGACAATAATAATTCAACAATTATTCAAATTTAAAAATGTTAATGTTATTTTTCAGTAATGTTTCATAAATTTTGCCATTGACGTTTGATTAAACAATGTTTAACTTTTTTTTTTTTTTTTCATATAAATTTGAGTTTTGTGGAGGTTTTACAGTTTTTCTCAATCGATTTGACACATTTCTCCAAACTCAGGTCACTGTTCTCAAAACACTTAACACGGTGATCTGAACACTTTGTAATTGTCCTAAACATATTGCACGTTTTCATTAATTTCATACAAATTACAAATCACGCAAATAATTTTCTCAAAACAGTGTGCACAAAACTCTCAAATGTTTTCACAATAGTTAATACAACCAATCAATACTTTAACACATCTGAAAAAAATGTTTATGTACCATTTGTCCAAACACAACATACAAAACTCTGTAATTTGTCATTCTATAATAGTTCTATAAAAGTACAACTTTTTTTTTTTTTTTTTTTTTTTATAGATATACACAGTATATATAAAACAAAACTCCCTGTTGAATAATTACAATAAACATATTTTCATTAGTGTATTTGTGCGTCTACAGCTGACTATGTTTTATAATCATTAGAGAACAAACCTATAGATTTGATGTTAATATTTACTTTTAATAAATGCATTACTAGAAAAAATTGTAGTGCTTCATTTTGCAGTAAAGTTGAACTGTTTGGTTAAGATTATTTTGTGTTTGGATGGCTGTGCTACTTGTTTTGAGAACAAGTACATTGCATTGGAGAAAAGTGTTAAAATTGATTGAGAAACTGTAAATGCAAATTAGTTTAGATTAGTTTTTTTTTTTTTTTTTTTTAAATCTGTGATTTAAAGTCTTTACATTATAAACAGCTTCACTGTAATTAAACTTCTTGAAAATTATTTAAATTTTAACTACATAAAGGTATTTAACAGTTTTCTCACCTACACTGAAAGTGAAATTGTTAGTAAATTTCACAAAAAAAATTACAAGGAAATGGCAAGTAACACACTGAATGAAATTAAATAAAAATACTGATAAAAATTTTTTTATTTATTTAAAAAAAGATTTTGTGTGTGTAAAACGTACTCCAATAATTTGTATTTTATTTACAACTTTAAAAAATATGTTTTACACTAAATAACTGCTTAAGGAAAATTTGAGTAAACATAAGCAAAGGTCAGACGAGTTTGTAAATTTCCACACACTGATATTACTGCTTCAGTTGCACCTATTTGCATATACTTGGATATATTTACAATTGTTCCTCCTTTTTTGTAAGTTGCTTTGAAAAATAGTAAATATCCCAAAGGTTTCTGTAAGAAACACACATTTGGCTCTTGGCTGCTCATAAATGAACAGAAGGTAATTTTAGTTCTTTGAACAGAAAGCGAGGGGTTAAATGAAGAAGAGAGAGAGAGAAAAGCAAGCAAATGACTTTGTTTTGATGGAGTGGTGTTATAAAACAGAAGCCAGCAGTGACACACACACACACACTCTTACATAAATGCTTCACCCTCATTACATCTGCATATTGTGCATAAACAAGACATTTATAAGTTCCGCGTCTCACACGTCTCTCTGTGTGTGTGTGTGTGTGTGTGTGTGTGTGCGTGCATCTCATGCTAACATGCTTTCATGAGACATGCTTTCATGTCTCATTTTTTGTCTAAAGTTGGTGGCTGCGTTTCAAAAGCGAAATTATAGACGTCTGGAAACATTGCAATAGAAGTGATGTAAGAGCATTATGTGTGTTTAAAGACGTCCACACTGTCACTTCTATGCCATCCGTCTCGTACACCGCTCACATTCACTGCTCTCACTCCATCATTTGGTGAGTCATCATTGGCTCTTATTGAGGTTGCCGTGGATACTAACAGCATCCGTTTGTGTTATGGATGCAGAGGGTGACGGAGATGCTTTTCCAGACCTGTTGTTTATGAGAAGAATAAAGAATTAATGTTTTAAAAATGACTTCAGAAATGGTGTTATGGAGGTTAATGGACTGCAGTAACACTCAAGAAAATGCACACACATGCAAAAACACACCTCCAAAGAAATACACACACACACACCTGATAGCTAAAGTGAAAGACAATCCAAACCTACAGAGATTGATTAATTGACTTAATGACTTAAGAAAACTAAAACCATAAAGTTACTTGAAATAAAATAAACTCAAATAAAATATAAATATATAAAACTTACTTATTTTATTTCAGCTAGTTGCCAAAGCAACATTTCTCATGTTCATTTAGTTTAAGTACTAAAATAACTAAAAATAAAAAAATAAAAATTAATAAGTATTATATAGAAAAAACATAAAAATGACAAAACCATACACAAACCAGAAATGCTTAACCTTAAAGTAAATTGTGAAAGTAAAAAAATAAGTGTTAACTGAAATAAAATTAAATATAAAAATTATAATGAAAATGAAAGATGGCGCCTTGCCTAGCTGAAATAAGTTTAAGTACTAAAATAACTTAAACTAAGTAAATGAAATACTATATAGACATTTAAAAAGCTAATAAAAATGACAAAAAAACTAATAAAACTGACAAAAATACAAAACAAAATTACTAAAGCTTTAAGTTAAAAATAAACTTAAGTATAAAACAAACATAAACTAAATGAAAATGAAAAATGTTGCCTTGCCATCCAGCTGAAGTAAATAAGTAATACAATAACTAAAACTAAATCAATAAAATCAAATACTATATAGACAATTACAAAAATAAAAACAACAAAAACACAAAAATTAAGTAAGCTTTGAGTTAAAACAGAAAATGTAAAAAATATGTATAAAAATAAAAGTAATGTACAGTCATGGTCAGAATTATTGGCGCCCTTGGTAAATATGATCAAAGAAGGTTATGAAAATAAATCTGCATTGTTAATCCTTTTGATCTTTTATTTAAAAAAATTCACAAAAATCTAACCTTTCGTTGGATAATAAGAATTTAAAATGGGGGGGAAATATCATTATGAAATAAATGTTTTTCTCTAATACACATTGGCCACAATTAACGGCACCCTTTTATTCAATACTTTTTGAAACCTCCATTTGCCAGTTTAACAGCTCTAAATGTTCTCCTATAATGCCTGATGAGGTTAGAGACACCTGACAAGAGATCAGAGACCATTCCTTCATCCAGAATCACTCCAGACCCTTTAGATTCACAGCTCCATGTTGCTGCTTCTTCTCTTCAGTTCACTCATGTTCTACAGGGTTCAGGTCAGAGGACTGGAATGGCCAGCAGAAGCTTGGTTTTGTGCTCAGTGACCCATTTTTGTGTTGTTTTTGAGGTTTGTGTTTGGATTATTGTCTGGTTGGAAGATCCAAACATGGCCCATTATAAGATTTCTAACAGAGTCGGTCACTTATTGATTTTTGTCTAAACAAGATGTCCAGGAGCTCCAGCAGAAATATAGGCCCACAACATCAAAAATACAGCAGTATATTTCATTGTACACATGGGGTACTTTTATCCCTGTGTTCACCAAACCCATCTTGAGTGTTTGCTGCTAAAAAGCTCATTTTTTAGTTTCATCTGACCATAGAAGCCAGTCCCATTTGAAGTTCCAGTCGTGTCTGATAACTGAATATGCTGGAGTTTGTTGTTGGATGAGCGAGGAGCATTCTTCTTGAAACCCTCCCAAACAACATGTGCTGATGTAGGTGCTGTTTGACCAATTTTTTTTAAGGTTTTCTGACCCCGAGACTCAACTATTTTCTGCAATTCTCCAGCTGTGGTCCTTGGAGAGTCTTTAGCCACTCAAACTCTCCTTCTCACCGTGCATTAGGACGATATAGACACACGTCCTCTTCCAGGCAGTTTCATAACATTTTATGTTGATTGGAAATTCTTAATTATTGCCCTATGGTGGAAATGGGAATTTTCACTGCTCTAGCTCTTTTCTTAAAGCCACTTCACTAATTTGTGAAGCTCAATTATCTTTTGCTGCACATCAGATATATATTCTTTGGTTTTTCAAATACACTAATGAAAATATATGTTTATTGTAATTATATACTGTGTATATCTAAAAAAAAAAAAAAAAAATTGTTGTAAAAATGTATATATGTATATCCATATGAACAATCTTACACAGATTTTACTTAGTAAGCGGTCAGTTTAAGTTAAACATGCAATCAAAACAGACTTATTATGCATAGTAAATGTGATTGACTTCATTGTCCCAGCTGATAACTCAAGTTACAGTGAAATATATTTGTCACACAAAACCGTACCAGATATAGTCCAGAATATGAACTTACCTTCTGACTAACTCAAACAAGTCATCTAACAATGCATTAACATTGTGTGAGCATGTTTGTGTAGCACAAGGCATTGTTTTGACTGGATGTTTTAGAATTGAAAAGAGCATTGTGGGTAGATTAGTTGTAAAAAATAATGATGATGGAAGGACTTCTGGGGAAAGTAGTTCAGAAATATTTAATTATAGGTTCAGAGCATTTTTTTAAGAGGTTAAAGTTTTTTATTATTTTATTTTGTATGTTCTACAGTCTATAAAAAAATTTAAATTCATTGTGTTTTTTTCTTTTTGCACATTGTTGTTTGACTTTTGCTGATTCTTGTTGTTTTTGTGTACTGTAAATTGTAGGTTGTGTAGTCCTTGCACTGCTGTGGGCATTGTTTGCTATTGTAGTTGTTGTTTATGGAGTCTTCCAGGTGTGCACTGGTACTTTCTAAGTAGTGCAGTCTGATTTTGGGCACTGGTGCATTGTGGGTAATGTAGTTTCTCTCTGTGGAGTCTGTGCAGTGCACTGTCAGCGGTTCCTCATGTCGCGGGTCGGCGAGGACTGGATCTTCCTCATCTTGCTGGGACTCGTCATGGCGCTGGTCAGCTTTGTTATGGATTTCTGCATCGCCCTTCTCCTACAAGGTGAGTGTGTGTGTGTGTAAGAGGTAAAGATGTCAGTTGGAAGTGTTGTATGATTTTTGGATGCATATGGTTTTAAAAAGAGTTGTTATATGGTTCTTTTGGAGGTTCTTTAGGTCAGTGTTTTGGGTTTTAGAGTTCCCTAAAGAACCAAGACAGATGGTTTTCTAAAGAACTTTCTGATCTGTCCAGATTTTGTTGTATAGTCAGTCAGAATATTTTCAAACCTCAAACAAAGATCAATACTAGGTTTGAAAAAACTTTGAACATTTCTAAGTTTTTTCCAAACTTAGAAATATTCTAAGTTTTTCTCAAATAGAAATGGAATTTTTTTTAGAAAAGTCAAACTTTTTTTTCAAAAATAGAAATGTTCAAAGTTTGGGAAAAATCTTTGAATATTTCTAAGTTTAAAAAACTTTGAACATTTCTATTTTTTTTGGGGGGGGGGGAACTGAGCATTTCTATTTTTGAGAAAAACAAGTATTTCTAAGTTTTTAAAAAAACTGAACATTTCTATTCCTGGGGGGAAAAAACTGAATATTTCTAAGTTTACAAAAACTTTGAACATTTCTAAGTTTGGAAAAAACTGAACATCTCCATTTTGTTTTTTAAAGTTTGACTTTTCTAAGTTTGGAAAAAACTGAATATTTCTAAGTTTACAAAACTGAATATTTAAATTTTTGGGAAAAAACAGAGCATTTCTATTTTTGAGAAAAACGTTGAATATTTCTACATTTAAAAAGCTTTGAACGTTTCTATTTTTGGGAAAAAATACTGAATATTTATAAGTTTGAAAAAAAACTTGAACATTTCTAAGATGTTCAAAGTTTTTCAAACTTAAATGTTCAATGTTCTTGAAACTTAAATGTTCAAAGTTAGAATATTGTAACTTTGAACATTTAAGTTTCAAGAACATTGAACATTTCTAAGTTTGAAAAACGAAGTTTTTTTTCAAACTTACAAATGTTGTTTTTTAACAGAAATGTTTAGAATTGTTCACTTTTTTTTTCAAAAATAGAAATGTTCAAAGTTAGAATATTGGAAAAACAATGTTTAGACAAACAGTTTTTGTGCATTAAAGTTACTTTTAATAAGAAAGTCTTATTGTCATTTAAATTTATCAGTCAATTTCAGAAGCGTAGAAATAAATGTACTTGAGTACAATTGAAATATGCTAACTTGTACTTCTAAGGTATGTTTTTGTCTAGATTCTTTGTCATTTATCTAAGTTAAATTTTATAGTTCATACGCCCTGTAATTTTCCTGCGTGTTGTTCTCTCTGCAGCACAGAAGTGGATGTACGGTGGTTTGGACAGTAACGTAATCCTGCAGTATTTAGCTTGGGTCACTTATCCTGTGGTTCTCATCAGTTTCTCTGCAGGCTTCACACACATAGTAGCTCCTCAGGCCGCGGGTGAGACACATTAACATTCACACACTCATGAAAGATTTCTGCTCTTCTCCATAATTCAGCAGTGCTCTCCTGCGTTTATCTCTCATTCAGGGTCAGGTATTCCTGAAATGAAGACTATTCTCAGAGGAGTGGTGTTGAAGGAATATCTCACGTTAAAAACATTTGTGGCCAAAGTCGTTGGACTGACCTGTGCACTGGGCAGCGGGTTGCCTCTGGGCAAGGAGGTGAACACACTCAGAATATGTTTTTAGTTTTGAGATCTAATTTACCTGCTTTCCTTTCCTCCATTAAAACTCTTTCACATGAGTCCGTGTTGAATCAATCAAGCACTCATTATTTTTGAGGGGGCTCGTCACGATAGCACTTATAACTTATATTTGACCCTAGAGCACAAAACCAGTCATAAGGGTCAATTTTTTGAAATTGAGATTTATACAAGCTGAATAAATGAGCTTTTCATTGATGTATGGTTTGTTGGACAATATTTGTCTGAGATACAACTATTTGAAAATCTGGAATCTGAGGGAGCAAAAAATCTAAATATTGAGAAAATCATCTTTAAAGTTGTTCAAATGAAGTTCTTAGCAATGCATATTACTAATCAAAAATGAAGTTTTTATATATTTACGGTAGGAAACTTACAAAATATCTTCATGGAACATGATCTCTACTTAATATCCTAATGATTTTTGGCATAAAAGAAAAATGTATAATTTTGACCCATACAATGTATTGTTGGCTATTGCTACAAATATACCTGTGCTGCTTATGACTGCTTTTGTGCTCCAGGGTCACATGTAGGCATCAATTTTTTCCTTTTTATTCGAAATATTCCAAAATGTGTTAACTATATCATGAAATATCTTGATTCTCAAATATGTGTAAGTAAATGCATTTTGCGCCTTTATAGATTGTTAGTTGATCTATAATGGGCGATAGGCAAAGTAGCCTAATGTTTCTATTAATTCCGCATAAAAACCCATCTTTTTACTTAAGTACCAGAGACCAGAGTATAAACTATTTTTAATACGGCTGACTTTGTATTTATGTGAATTTAATAAAAACATTGTAAGTTATAACACTTTCATTGTACAGAAAGAGATTTGAATTTAGCAGCAGGTGTGCTGCACTAAATGATCTAATCACGCTGGTGTGATTGTAGCAAATATTAAAAAATATATATATAATTTGGCTATTTTTTGTCTTTTGGAAGCTGCATTCAAAATCCACTTGGCTCCTTCGGATTGAATGGGCATGAGTGTTGTTTAAAGTACCTTTGATTTGATTTGATTTGAATTCATCACAAGCATTGTGTGTTTTCTGTCCTGTAGGGTCCGTTTGTGCACATTGCCAGTTTATGTGCTGCTCTTCTCTGCAAATTCATGTCGTTCTTTGGTGGAATTTATGAGGTAATTAAAAAAAAACTAATCATAACCTGCAATTTTAAGAAAATTCCTCTGTTAGTACAAAATGTGGTATCTATAAATAATGTCTTTTATCTATGCTGATTTAAAAGAATTACATCAGTGTTTTTACTAATGCTGTCAAACGAATAATTGTGATTTAATCGCATACAAAATAAAATAAAATATATCGTTTACATAATATATGTATGTGTACTGTTTACTTATGTATATACAAATACACATGCATGAATATATTTCAGAAAAATGCTTGTATATTAAATATATTTATATATATAATATAAATTGTATGAATATAAATATAGACATGTAAATGTTTTCAAAATATATACTGTATGTATTTTTATATATACGTAATAAATATAAACAGCACACACACATATATTATGTAAACAAAAACTTTTATTTTGTATGCGATTTAATCGTTTGACGGCACTAGTTTTTAGTGTAAAATATGATTTTACAGTAATGAGAATCTAGTGAGAAAAACTGTATGAAAATGAGAATTGCAAGAAAAATATCAATACAAAAACTAATTTGCAAGCATTTTTGGTGCAAGAAACTTTGACTGACGTTATGAGGAAAAATTAATGCCTTTTTACCATCGAAAAAAGAAGTAAATTTTACATCAAAAGTTCTTGTCATTTGTTATTTATATTTTGCAAATCTTACGTTTGGATAAAAGTGTCTACTAAATGCATAAATGTAGATTGGTAAATTGTAAACCCCATAGTTTTTATTCCTGGGATGTTTCGCCTCTTTGTTTGTTTGTGTGTGTGTGTGTGTGTGTGTGTGTGTGTGTGTGTGTGTGTGTCCAAAACCAATCTAAAATGTATATATTTTTGCATTTTTCTTGATGAAGTTTTCCTTTTGTGAGGATAAAACTAACAGGGATATCCATCTGTGAATAGATTTACCAAACACAGGTGTGTGTCTATGTTTGTGTGTGTATCCGTTTATAGATAGTGTGGTTATAGATGGTGTGTGTTTCATAGTTTGTGACTTTGTGCAAGTAGATTTGTTTTTGTGCTTGATTTTGTTGGTGTAATGAACAGTCCTGGATCGTGCTGTTGTGTATGTACTTCTGTTTTTTTGGTTGTGTGTGTGTGTGTGTTGAAATAGGCTGAGTTGTCTTCTGTCGTGTGTTAATTGTTCTGTTGTGTGTGTTGAACAGAATGAGTCCAGAAACATCGAGATGCTTGCGGCGGCTTGTGCTGTCGGCGTTGGATGCTGCTTTGCTGCTCCTATTGGAGGTCAGAACTCAAACAATATTGTGTAAATGTTCAGAATTTAATCATTTTTGACTAAATTAGTCATATTTCTCTAAACTAAGATCAAAATTGTCAAAATAATTAACATACATCAAAACTATTTAGTTTTGCCCTGCAAAAAAATATTACATTCAAAGTTTGTATCTGTTGATTATACTCATTTTTAACCACACAAATATACTAATAATAAACATTTATATCAGAAAATATCTATATTCATGTAAGGTCTTCTAATTTTTTGGCTCAATTCTGAAGACTTTGTAGTAAATTAAAGCATTAAAATGGAATTTAAATGAGCTGTTTTTAATTCAGATCTGAATGCCACACAAAGTAAAAACATTCACATGAAAATTAAATAATGTACCTAAAATTACAAATATGTACAATGTAGTTAATGCAGTTTTTACTTGAGATAAAGTGCTATTTGTACTTTTTGAATATTTACTGTAAATTTGAAAAAAACTTATGAAAAGTCTGTTTGAAAAATGTAAAAACAGAAAATTTCTAAGTTTGGAAGAAAAAAAAACTTGTAACATTTCTATATATGAAAAAAATTTGTATATTTGAAAAAGCTTGTAGTAGTGCTAGTAATGAAGTTAATGTAGTTTTAACTAGGGTTTACCGTGTTATTGAATATTTTTTGAATATTTACTGTAAATTAAAAAAAAAATAAAAAATAAAAATTAAAACATGTCTTAATTTGAACAAACCTGAATGTCTATATTTTAAAACACTTAGAAAAATTCTGTATATATATATATATATTAAAAAAAAAAAAAAACGGAAAATTTTAACTTTTCTAACATTTCCAAATTTGAAAAACCACTGAAAATTTCCATCGAGATATTAACTTTATATACGTGTATTTCAGGTGTGTTATTCAGCATTGAAGTCACCTCCACGTTTTTCGCCGTACGAAACTACTGGCGTGGATTCTTTGCTGCTACGTTTAGCGCCTTTATCTTCAGAGTTCTGGCCGTGTGGAACAGAGATGAAGGTTTGTGTGTAGAGATGCGATAGAAACGCATGATATGCTTGTGTACGTTAAGAGTTAAAGGAATCTTCTCTGTTTCTCAGAGACGATCACGGCTCTCTTTAAAACGCGCTTCAGACTGGACTTCCCCTTTGACCTCCAAGAGCTTCCAGCGTTTGCTGTGATCGGGTCAGTTCTGCCTCTTATTTTTTTCTTGTTTCTTTGCGTTTGTTAAGCACCACCTCTTACCAGTGTATAAAATAATTTTCTTAATATAATTCGTCTCGGTTTCCAGTAAAAATTTCCTTAAAGTGATAAGCAGTAAATTTATCAAAGTTAAAGGATAAAAAAAAAGTGATTTTAAACCTTGCAAAATTTAGTTAGATCTGTCTTTAAAACATTTATATTTAATACATCCTTTTTTCCATGCATATTTTAAGTATATATTTTTATTGTGAAACAAGGCAAATGATTGTTTGCATTGAAAAAGAAAATCATGATTAACTGCATATCCATTTGACTCGTTTCTTGTAATATGTTTCTTTTGTCCTTTTGTTTTATTGCTTACTGTGTACTTGAGCAATCATTTAAAACGTGAATCAGTGTCTCCTGCTAATTGTTCATGTGCATTTGTTTTAGACACTTTGTACCCAGCAGATATTTGATGAGAGCGCAAACAAAACCATCTAATGAACTGTATTATGAATAATTTATTCATGAGCATTTTTATCCCACTCATAATAAATATGCATGGTGTCACTCTCTCTGCAGAATCGCCAGCGGGTTTGGTGGGGCCTTATTTGTGTTTTTGAACAGGCTAATTGTGCAGTTTATGCGAAAACAGAAAACTATTAACAAGTTCCTCATGAAGAAGTAAGTGTTCCCGGGGTTATTATAGTTTACTGAAACTAAAACCATTTCTTTTTTTACTTGAAATAAAATAAAAGTTAAATATGTCAAAAACTTGATTAAAAAATTAATACATTTTTAGTTACAACTACTTTTTTTTTTTTAATTCCAGCTAGTTGCCATGGAGATATTTCTCATTCTCCTTCAGTTCAACTTGTGCACTGCAAAAATGATTTTCTTTACTTTTTTCTTGTTTTAAGTATAAATATCTAAACATTCTTGAATCAAAATACATTTACTTCAGAAACAAAATGACTTGAGATATTGAGATACTTCTTCATTTTTGCTTAAAACAAGAAAAAACATCTGCCAATAATATTAAATCTTAATAAATCTTAAGGGAAAATAATCTTTTTGCTTAAGATATATTAAGATTTATTAAGAATTAAGATTATTTTCTTACTCCATTGGCAGATTTTTTTTTTTCAGGTGATGTGTAAATCTCAATTTCACAAAATTGACCCTTATGACTGGTTTTGTGCTATATATATATATATATATATATATATATATATATATATATATATATATATATATATATAACATTAAGAATGTTTAGATATTTGAAACAAGACTTAACTTACTGCATGCTGAAGTTGATATGTACTAAAAGAACTAAAATGAAAATTAAAACTCTAGGTTTATTAAAAAACAACAAAATTACTAAAGCTAATCTAACTAAACTTAAAGTGAACACAGAAAATATGAAAATAAAAACTACTTTAATATCTCAATGATGCTAAAATAAAGTTTCTCTGTAATTGTGAGGCTGAATGTTTGAAAATGTTAAAAATGGGATGCTTTCGTAATCCTTTTTTTTTTTTTTTTTTTACTAATAGTGTAGTTAAACCTCCTGAAATGATATTATTTTTGTGCTACTGCTTAAAAAAAAAAAAAGTTAATAAATGGGCCAAACAGTATCTTAATTGAAATCTAAAAGTCCCCAAAGCTTTCTGAAAGCAATCAAGTACTTATGTATTATTTTACAGGTGGCTTAATTTCAAACACAGTTGTCTGTACAGATTTAGGTCTGTTCACATGTTTAATGCGTCTGATTGTGTTCCAGGCGTCTGTTGTATCCCGCGCTCGTCACTCTACTGATTTCAACGCTCACTTTCCCTCCGGGCTTTGGCCAGTTCATGGCCGGACAGGTAACACACACACACACACACACACACACACACACAAAACACATGTGTTTGTTCCCCAGGCTGTTAAATCCATCCAGTTAATGAGACAGTTGAGAGAAACATGAGGCATTCATTAATCAATTTTAACGACACACACAGAATAAGGCATCAGCTCTCTCTCTTTCTCACACACGCACACACACACACACACACACACACACACGCACACACACTCACACTCGTTCACTTTAATCAGTGACTCAGAGTGAGGCAATAAAAGGCTCCATTAGCAGCATATGACTTCACTCTCATGCAACACTGCAAATAATCCTTTCTTCATCAGTATTTGTTTTGTAGTAAAATGCATCTAAACATCCTTAAAAAGGAAGTTTACTTGAAATGTTAATGTTTGTCGAGTCTTCATTTCTGTAGTGCTTTAGACAACACAGATTGTTTCAACGCAGCTTTACATTAATAAACAAGAAAATTACAATGTTAATGTTGTAAAATTAATCAAGTATGAAACCAGCTCAGTTAAATTCAAGGTGAATTCAGCTCTAAGATAATTGTGTCATTTATTCAGCTCAATTTAGTATGTTGTTTTAATTCATTTCAATGTTTCCAAAGTTAATTTTTTATGAAGAAACGAGTTTAATTTTGCTATAAGTAGATATACAGAAGACAACTGTATCATTATTCAGAGATTTTAACAACATTTGCATGTTCTTATCTGGGTTATTGAAATTAAAGCTAAAGCCATTAACAATTATTTTCATTGCTGTAAAATTAAAAACGCAACATTTTTAAATGTTATTTTATTTAACTTGATGTAAAAAAAATAACTAAAATTAAAATTAAATTAAATAAAAACTGTACAGACATAAAAACCTGCAAAAAATTTACTAAAATGAAATTGCTAAAATTTTAATTAAAATTAAGATAAAAAATATTAAAAACCATAATAGAATCTAAATTATACTAAAATTCATACTGAGTCATATTTGCATATAAATTGTTTTTTTTTTTTTTTTTTTTTAGTAAGCGTTTTGTTATTAAATTTATTTATTTTCATTCTAAATTTCTATGATTAATTAACGATCAGGGAAATTCTGATGTATGATAATTATTTTTTTTAGAGAAAATATCTTAAAATATTATTTTCTTACCTGTATACCCTATTAGCAAATGTATGGGTTTTTTTCAGCATAAAACTAACAAAATATAGAGAAGTTTGTGTTTAAAATAAGAAAATAAATACCAGATTTTCTGTTCATAACATGTATTTTGTTTTTTATAGCTTACACAGAAGGAAACCCTGGTTTCGTTTTTTGACAATCGCACTTGGACGAAGCAAGGAATGGCAGAAGAC
The DNA here is from genome assembly GCF_012432095.1 of Onychostoma macrolepis. Taxonomy (NCBI): domain Eukaryota; kingdom Metazoa; phylum Chordata; class Actinopteri; order Cypriniformes; family Cyprinidae; genus Onychostoma; species Onychostoma macrolepis. The sequence goes on along the minus strand of NC_081169.1, from coordinate 29,982,240 downwards.
TTTAATTATGACAGTCACTCGGCCGCCTGGAAACATCCGCAGGCTAACGTCTTTGTGATCCTCGTCGTCTTCATCGTTATGAAGGTAAATAAACACACACACACACATCTAACAGCATGGTATTTATTTTTGGCTTTGATTGTTTGGTTTAGAAGGCTGATGTTCTGTGGAAACTTCCTGAACACTTAACTTCCTGTCTAGTTCCTCCAGAGCATTTATTGACGCCACAGTAATAATACATGAGCTCATTAACATATGCCCGCCCACATTTGCATATCAACACCTGTCCGGTATTTACAGCTTCACCCGGCCTGATGAATGACAAACCAAACCCAGCTCTTTAAGTCACTGGCTGAGGAAAATAGTGTGTGTGTGTGTGTGTGTGTGTGTGTGTGTGTGTGTGTTACCTGCACGAGTGTGTCGCCCTGGCAACCTCATCAGAACCTGGTCGAAACCTGTCATGTTACAGGAAGTGATGTCGTCAGTGTTGTCATGGGGACAAGTGCCCTGCGTGTCCTTTAGCTGATTCGGCGTAACCTGTGTGTCTTTAATCTGGAAACACTTGGTTATGATTGGGGGGGGGATTTATCCCCAGAATCAAGCTAAATCTGACAAAACCTGCCTTTGGGGACATCCGGGGATGGAAGTACCATTTATAAGTAATTATTATTTTTTTTTTTTTAAATATGTATATTTTTATTTATTTTATTTTATGAAATTTTAGTAAAACCGTTTGTTTTGGGGTTTTTAGGTTCGAAGTGTCCTCACTAATATAGTAAAAATGGTTGAACTCTTACAATATTCATAACAGGTTTGTGGAAGCACAAACTAATTTACGTTATGCCAAATAACATTAATTTTTTTAAATGAATACATTTTAATGATATAATTAAATTTATAATTAAATATAAATTGTGTGTATCAATTTTAATTTCATAATATTCATTTTATGTAAACTCACACACTCGTATTATAAACTACATGATGATAAAGTGTATATATTTAAAAAACTAAATGTATATTTACATTTTAATACCATGTAGTTTATATATAAACAGATAACATTCATTGTGTGTGTGTGTGTGTGTGTGTGTGTTTAATTTGAGGCATAATAATAGAAAGGAGGAACTTTGAAAAAATGCTGGCAGGTGGAGAGAAAAAGAAGCGCAGATTTTGGATGGATCTGTCCATTTTTCAGTGCCAGGAGAGAGCGAACGAGAGGAAGAAAGGAAGGAAGGAGAGAATATTATGCAATGATCTCTCTATCCACCCACAGCTTTCAAACACACTCCAACATAATTCACATAACACTTACGTAACATTCACACTGAATCCCACCTCTACCTCCAGCAGGAGCCCTTCTGTTCTCGCAGGAACCATCGATTGTGTGTGTGTGTGTGTGTTCTCGTGTTTGCTTTTGTGCGTGACTTTCTCTCTTAATTAACTCCTCTTTCTGTTGTGTGATCAGCCAATAAAATCACTTCGCTAATTACGCACAGTTCATTTCAGGATTCACATTCAGTACCAAGTGACAAGTGACAAGTGTGTGTTTTATCTTTCTTTATCTGTGTGTGTGTGTGTGTGTGTGTGTGTGTTTTCATGTGTCTAATTATCAAATAAACAGAAATGCCATATCCAGATTGGAGCAAAAGTTCAGACGTATGCATTTGTGGTGCCATTTGCTTAATATAATTAATTTACCTCAAATAAAGAGTTATGGAATAAAAAGACTTGATTTTCATGTGTTGTTCACTAATGAGGTCACACACACACGCCGCACACACACACACACACACACACACGCACGCCCTTTTATCATTTTGTTCTGTTTGCTTTTTACAAAGAAGAAACTTTAATTTGCATGTCTTTTAAAAGTATTTGGAATCTAGCTTTTCTGTTATTATAATTTATAATAATTATAATGAAACAATTTAGCATTTCAAATAAAATTTATAATTATAATAATTTATATATAAATATATTGTTATATTTTTTATATTTATTTATATAATTTATAAAATATATTGGTTATACTTTATTTTAATGTGTCCTTGTTACAGTGTAATTATACATTTGATTACGGAGTAATATTAATAAACTACATGTACTATATGGTTATGGTTTGGTTTAGGGTTACTTGCATGTAATTATGCATAATTTATTGTTATTATAATAGTAAGTACATGTAACGTGTAACAAGGATATGTTTTTAAGATACTGAAAAAAAAACACACGTCAAAACACTCTCAGACCCCAGAGGGTTAATATAAAGCGTTGACAATATATTTATATAATACTTATAATAACTACTACAAATTATTATTTATTTCATTTTTTTTTTTTTTTTTTCATTCTTGTAATGTTCCAAATAGTTGATTGTGGATGAAATTGTCAGAAAGTAGCTTTTTTTTTGTTTTTGTGAACATGAAACTGTTGTTTATTTACACATTTACTTCTGACATTTATTTAACTTTCTATTTTAGTCTGTTGAGGAAATAGTACAGTCTAAGCATAAAATGTCATGCAGATGACAGGCATGACAGATTTTGCGTCAGATGTATAACGAAGCGTTGATCTCTGAAGATATTTGGGGATTTTGATGTGTTGTGACGCACACAGGCGCATGTGTGAATATCACACCCCTCTGGTTTGTCATATGCCAAGCTATTGTGTGTGGCTGCAGACTCGCAGAAAAGCCTGTAATGTGAGCTATAGTCACTGCCATAAAACTGTATGCGACCCTGGAGCACAAAACCAATCATAAGGGTCAGTTTTGTGAAATTGAGATTTATGCATCACCTGAAAGCTAAATAAATAAGTTGTCCAAATTAAGTTCTTAGCAATGCATATTACTAATCAAAAATTAAGTTTTGATATATTTACGGTAGGAAATTTACTAAATATCTTCATGGAACATGATCTTTACTTAATATCCTAATGATTTTTGGCATAAAAGAAAAATGTATAATTTTAACCCGTACAATGTATACAAATATACCTGTGCTGCTTATGACTGCTTTTGTGCTCCAGGGTCATGAGTTTTGAATCTTTGAATCTGTTGCAATTAAATTAGTTTTTGGTCATTGCTGTTTTTAATTTTTATTTCATAGAAGTGTGTAACTGCTATTGTTCTGTAATAACCAACAATGTAATTTTGTCACACTACACCACAAAATAGCTTGTTACTGGAAAATTACTATCATGCTGCTGAAAAATGAATTCTACTGAGTTAGTTAATCCCTCAACACTGATTATATTATTGGTCGATATTGTTTTTGTCCTCTCTTCTTGGTTATATAAGCAGAAATTTTCCTGCAGAGGTAGAGAAAGCTATTAGATTTTGCTGAAATATTACAGAAATAGTTTTGTTTATGTTTTAATGAGTGTTATTGTTGTTTTTGTGCAGTTCTGGATGTCTGCTTTAGCCACAACTCTTCCTGTACCATGTGGAGCCTTCATGCCTGTTTTCGTCATTGGTAAGTATTTGTATGTTTATTAAACTTTTAAAGCAAGACACCACAGGTTAATTGTGTAAAAAAGTAACTCGTAGATATAGCAGTACTTCCCCTGTTGATTAATTACAGTAAATGTTTTGTATTATAAGTTTTCTGAAATGTTGTGTTTAAATATTACATTAAATTTGCATACATTTCCAGAGTTTAAATATGAACATTGGCTAAAGCCAGGTTCAAAATTCTTGTTTTAATTTGTTGACATGTTAGAGTTAAAGATTTTTACTGAAGGGATTTTGGATTTCTCTTTTTATCACTCCATAAATCAGAAAATTTACAAAAATGTACAAAAAGTACATTTTCGCCATGTTTTTAGGAATAAAATGTTATAAAAATCATTGTGAAGGATATATCAACAAACCCCTCTATAAAAACCTTCAGAATATAGAGAGGAATAAAACTCTAAGTTTTGGTGTCTGTAAGTGCTGCTGAAGTGGAGAAACAAACTCATTTTGAGAAAACAGCCTATAGACGCTAAAATCTATAGATGCAAATGGATAAAGTGCAATAATAAAAACCATGTGAGTGATATATGAACAAACCCCTCAGTAAAAACCTTCAGAATATAGAGAGGAATAAAACTCTAAGTTTTGGTGTCTGTAAGTGCTGCTGAAGTGGAGAAAAAAAACATTTTGAGAAAGCGGCCTTTAAATATATGTACAGATGCACATAGATAAAATGTTATAGAGTAAACTTAAAATACACACTTACATGTGTATTTAGGATATTTTCTGTGTTTTTTTTAAAGAAGACTTAGAAGCAAAATAGTTAAAAAGCTCAAAATTGACAAGTGCATGAAAAAAACAATAGTTTTTCCTGTAGTGTCTCGCCTACATGTTAAAAATATTTTATGCAATAAACAGTTGTGCTCATAAATTTACATGCCCCCTGCAGAATATTCAAGTTGTTTATTTAATACTGTCCTGAATAAGCTGTTTCACATAACAGATGTTCACATATTCTCCACAAGACAAAAGAATAACTGAATTTATAAAAATTATCCCGTTGAATTTTAATACTATGTGTCATTTCCTGGATGAGTCCCTTGTTGGTCCTGAGCAGTTAAACTGCCTGCTGTTCTTCAGAAAAATCCCCCAGCTCCTGCAAATTCTTTGGTTTCCCAACATTTTCTGCATATTTGAACCCTTTCCAACAGTGACTGTATGATTTTGAGATCCATCTTTTCACACTGATGACAACTGAGGGACTCAAGAAGGCAACACAATGCATTTAGAGATGGGGGCTGTAAACTTTTTGAATTGGATGATCAGGGTAAATTGTACTTATTTTGTCTTCTGGGAAACATTCAAGTATTTATGTAGCTTCTTAAGTGCAGTACCAAATGAAAAAAAAAAAATCTTTAAACAAAATAAGAAAAATGTACACACCATCATCCTGGTCAAAAGTTTTCACCCCCCAGCTCTTAATGCATTGTGTTGGCTTCTTGAGCATCAGTAAATGTTTCAACCTTTTGTAATAGCTGCGTATGAGTCCCTCAATTGCCCTCAGTGTCAAAAGATGGATCTCAAAATCATAGTCACTTTTGGAAAGGGTTCAAATATGCAGAAAATGTTGGAAAACCAAAATATTTGTGGGACCTAAAGGATTTTTCTAAAGAACAGCAGGCAGTTTAACTGCTCAGGACCAACAAGCGACTCATGAACAACTATCACAAACCAGAAAAACAGTCGTGGATCATCCAGGAAACAACACAGATTATTAAGATTCAAGGGTATGTAAACTTTTGAATGGCGTCATTGTTTATGAATTCAGCTATTATTTTGTCTTGTGGAGTATATAGTAACATCTGTTAAGTGAAACCGCTTATTCAGGAGAGTACTAAAAAAAAATAACATGCAATTTTCATGATCCCTCTTATTTAGTTAAAATTATTAAATAAGATTACATACCCCTTGCAGAATATGCAAATTATGAGCACGACTGTATTTATTCAAATGTGACCTGGGAATGTGATACTATGTGTTTCACCTATGTGTTTCAGGTGCTGCGTTTGGTCGTTTGGTGGGTGAAAGTATGGCTGCATGGTTTCCAGAGGGCATTAATACAGATGGAACCATCTATCCCATAGTTCCCGGAGGATACGCTGTTGTGGGTGAGAAGCAAACGCTGTCGTACACCTGTAGAGCTTCAACAGACATGTTCAAACACACACTCATCACAGCTGATTACCTTTTATGGAAATTGCTTCATTGTTGCCATAGTGATTTTGAGAGGCATTGATTTAGTTTTGTTGTGTTTGGATTGTTGTTTTCATTGTTAGTCTTTGATTAGTAGCCACTGGATTTAATTGTGAAATAACAATAACCACTTTTGAATGCTTATTATTTTATTTATAGCTTAATGGCGAATATAGTGAAGGGTTTAGAGAAGTGTAGGATTTTGACCATCAAATGCACTGTAACGAATCGTTTTTCTTAGAAAATTATGAAATTTCAATATTTAAAAAAAAAAGATGAATTTTTTAAATATTATTAATATTTTAAATATTAAATACATTTTTATAAATATTTTATACATTTTATAAATTATATAGAAATGATCTAATTTAAAAATATGTATTTTTATAAATTTGTCCATTTTCATTAATTTGATCAATTTTGACTTACTGTTTATTTACCGTGTTTCACTGCAAATTTAAGTGTGTGTATATAACAAATAAATCTTGTATCATGAAAAATAGTAATACTAAAAAAGTTTTCTAAAAAAATCAAGCTATAAATAGAAGTGTAGATACCAATTTCTTTCATTTTTACTGTATGTAGATGTTTTTTTGTTTGAATGTTTATGTTAGTGTTGTGCACCATTGATTTTGTTCTGTGCGACTTGAAATTCTTTGAATTGCAATTCAGTAAATACCTCTTCTTGTCAATTCATGAGTTTGAATTTGAATTGAATCGGCTCAATAGTTTGTGTGCATTTGGTATTTGTTTTTTTCGTTTAGTTCCTTCATTTAAAGTGAACCAATTTGAAGTGTTTTTAATTAGTTTTGTTGAATCTGTCTCTCTGTAGGAGCGGCGGCGTTATCCGGAGCGGTCACACACACGGTTTCCACGGCCGTGATCGTGTTTGAGTTGACGGGTCAGATCAGTCACATTCTGCCCATCATGATCGCTGTGATTCTGGCCAACGCCGTCGCTCAGAGTCTTCAGCCGTCCATCTACGACTCCATCATCCGCATTAAGAAACTGCCTTACCTGCCCGAGCTCGGCTGGGGCCACCACGAGTGAGTCTCTCTGTCTGTCTATATGTGACCCTGGACCACAAAACCAGTCATAAGGGTCAATTTTTAGAATTTGAGAATCTGAATAAATGCGCTTTCCATTGTATGGTTTGTTAGGATAGTACAATATTTAGCTGAGATGCAACTATTTGAAAATCTGGAATCTGAGGGTGCAAAAAAAATTATATATTTTGATATATTTACGGTAGGAAATTTACGAAATATCTTCATGGAACATGATCTTTACTTAATATCCTAATGATTTTTGGCATAAAAGAGAAATGGATAATTTTGACCCATACAATATATTGTTGACTATTGCTGCAAATATACCTGTGCTGCTTATGACTGCTTTTGTGCTCCAGGGTCACAAATATGCCATTAATATCTGTAAAATAAGTAACTATATTTTCACACTTAAAACAATAATTTGGAATTCCTCTTGTACCATAGTCCTCGTTTATGGTTATTATAGTTAACTAAAACTGAGACTAAAAATAAAACCATAAAAACGTTTTTACTTTACTTGAAATTAAATAAAAGTGAAATAAAACAAAATATAGAAAACATTTTATTTCAGCTAGTTGCCAAGGCAACATTTCTAATTTTAAATTAGTTTAGCTTGATGTACTAAATAGCTAAAACTGAAATAAAAATGAATAAAAACTATATAGACATTGAAAAACAACAAAAACTAATGTAAATGACAAAATTACTAAAACTAGAAACTATAATAGTATCTCAATGATACTAAAATAACAAAAACTTGTAGCAAAAATGCTGATTCACTTCCGGGTTTCAGGATTAATTACTTAAAAGCTGTAATGGTTAAAGAAATAAAGCAATTGGCAAATGCTTTGTATATTATATATGCAATTAAAAGATTTGTTGCATTTAACTACAGTAACAAAGTCATCTATTTATTTGTTAATTTTTAAAGTGATTTACATTTTTACTTTTGCATTAATACATTTTTCCTCCATTTTATTAAGATAAACGGACAGAGATGGTGTTTTCTCTTCATTAGTGTAAATGGACAGACTGTGTGTAAACAAGATCTAAAGTTAGACACACACACACACACACACACACACATTAGACTAATGGAAATCCGTGCAACACACATCAATCTTAGTTTCTGAGGCTTTCCGATTTTCAGGGTTACAAAGTATCAGATTTTGTCGCCGTGTGTGTGTGTGTGTGTGTTTCTGTTGTGATTAAAGAGCAGAAAATTGGAGTGATGATGCAGAATGTGTGCGCGCGCACACACACACACACACACACACACACACACACATACATATATACAGGTGTTTTGCTCTGAATGATTGTTAGTTTCTTCCCTGGTGTCAAACTCATCTGAGGCGTTTGAGAGATGCATTTATACCTGTCGAGAGGACAATTACATAACTCTGTGTGTGTGTGTGTGTGTGTGTGTGTGTGTGTGTCGGAAGTTAGACTTTTGCTGAGTTAGAATCTGCAGAAAACTCACTGATCAGCAGGATGAACACACACACACACACACACACACACACACACACTCGTTGACATTCAACACTCTCTCTCTCTCTCTCTCTCTCTGTCGATTCATTTTTCATTTCAGTGTGTTTTATTGGCACGTCCGTTTTCCACACAATGCTGCCAAAATATCAATCAATACAGGATCAAAATATGTCTTGTATGCCGACAAAAAAGTATCCTTTAAAAAAACAAAGGATAACTTTTGCGTTTATACAGATTAAATATACTTGAACATTTTCTGAAATAAATCTGAGTGTTGGCAACAAACAGGGTTATTATAGTTTACTAAAAAAAAAAAAAAAAAATTAGAAAATTGATACTTGAAATAAAATAAACGTTAATTGAAATTAAAATAAAATATAATAACACATTTTATTTCTAATTGCCAAAGCAACATTTATTTTTTAATTTAGTTTAACTCGATGTACTAAAATAACAATAAATAAAATAAAATAAAAATTATTCAAACTATACAGAAATCAACTGAAAATGGGAAATATAAAAATAACAATCAATCAAACAGTCATTAAAAGCTCCAGCTGCAGCGCTGGGAAGCCTGTCAGGATCTCACAATGCCGTCTCTGTCTGCAGGAAGTATAATATTCGTGTGGAGGACATCATGGTCAGAAATGTTCGTTATATCACACTGAACTCCACCTACAGAGACCTCCACGAGATCCTCATGATAGGAAACCTCAAAACAGTGGCGCTGGTGGAGTCTGCAGGTACAAACACACACGTCTGCTCCGTGTACATTATATATATTTATACATTTACATATACATGGCTGGTTTGTGTTTTTAGATTTTTCCAAATCCAAGATTTTTCCAAAACACTTTTTCCAAATGTTTCTTTTGTAGTAATTGATACATCTATATTTGCTTTAAATAAAAAAAATAAAAAATCTAAAATGTAAGTTTTTGTAGGAAAAATGATCAAACAAATAAGTCAAAAAGGTTGTTAATTACGATCGTGTGTGTAAAAACTAAAAAAATAGAATGTGGTTCAAATCATTTATACTAATTATTATAATGAGGAAATTACAGATATTTGATGTGTTTGAAACGTGTATATTGTGTGTGTGTATATATATATATATATATATATATATATATATATATATATATATATATATATATATATATATATATATATATATATATATATATATATATATATATATATATATATATATATATATATAATCAGGTCTGGAAGAATTCGAACACTGACTGAGTTTTTGTGGTTTTGCCTTTATATACCACTACAATGGATCTGAAATAAAACAATCAAGATGAAGTTGAAGTGCAGACTTTAAGCTTTTATTCAAGGGTTGAACAAAATACAACATAAAAAGCTTAGGAATTACAACCATTTTTATACACAGTCCCCCATTTTCAGGGGCTCAAATGTAATTGGACATCTAAATATAAATAAAATGTTCATTTTAATATTTTGTTGAGAATCATTTCAGGCGATGACTGCCTTTAGTCTGAACTCATGGACTTCAGCAGAGACTGGGTTTCTTCTTCTTTACTCTTTCTGTCTGTAGTTTGGTCTTCAGCGAGTGAAATGCAGCTCGATCGGGTCGAGATCAGGAGATTGATTCGGCCGTTGCAGAATATTCCACTTTCTTACCTTCAAAAACTCCTGGGTTGCTTTTGCTGTATGTTCTGGGTCATTGTTCATTTGTACTCTGAAGCGCCGCCGATCAGCTTTGCTGAATTTGACTGAGTCTGAGCAGAGAGTATATCTCTACACACTTCTGTCTTCTGTCTCATCTTCACTGAACAGTGGATCTTAACTTCAGTCGTCCACAGAATGCTTTTCCAGAAGTGCTCTGGGCTTTTTTAGATGTTTTTTGTCAAAGTCTAATCTGGGCTTGTTTGCAGCTTGTGATGAAGCCTCTGGTGAAGTCTTCTCTTGATTGTAGACACGTCTGCCTCCTGGAGAGAGTTCTTCTCTTGGCTGGATGTTGTGAAGGGTTTTGTCTTGGAGAGGATTCTCCGGTCATCACCGCCGTTGTCCTTCGTGGACGTCCAGGTCTTTCTCTGTTTCTGAGCTCATCGGTGCGGTCTTGTTTTCTCAGAATGAATCAAACTGTTGATTTGGCTCCTAATGTTCCTGTTATCTCTCTTTGATGGATCTGTTTTGTTTCTGAAGCCTAACAATGCTCTGTTTCTCTTGTACGGAGAGATCCTTTGACCGCATGATGTGATTCACAGCAACAGCTTCCAAATGCAAATGGCACACTTAGAATCAACTCCAGAACATTTACCTGCTTAATTGATGTAGAAATAACAAAGGAATAGCCCACATATGTTCATGAAACAGCTTTTGAGTCAACTGTCCAGTTACTCATGGTCCCTTGAAAAGGGGAGGTACATATTAAAGTTGCTGTAATTCCTTAAACTTTCCTCCAATTTTTATGAGAATACCCTCACATTAAAGCTCAGAGTGTGCAGTATTAAGCTTGAATGTGTTTTGGTCAACAACTAAAATGATAAAAAATTGTGCCTTTTTCCAAATATATGGACCTGACTGTGTGTGTGTGTGTGTGTGTGTGTGTGTGTGTGTGTGTGTGTGTGTGTGTATATATATATATATATATATATATATATATATATATATATATATATATATATATATATATATATATATATATATAATCAGGTCTGGAAGAATTCGAACACTGACTGAGTTTTTGTGGTTTTGCCTTTATATACCACTACAATGGATCTGAAATAAAACAATCAAGATGAAGTTGAAGTGCAGACTTTAAGCTTTTATTCAAGGGGTTGAACAAAAATACAACATAAAAAGCTTAGGAATTACAACCATTTTTATACACAGTCCCCCCATTTTCAGGGGCTCAAATGTAATTGGACATCTAAATATAAATAAAATGTTCATTTTAATATTTTGTTGAGAATCATTTCCAGGCGATGACTGCCTTTAGTCTGAACTCATGGACTTCAGCAGAGACTGGGTTTCTTCTTCTTTACTCTTTCTGTCTGTAGTTTGGTCTTCAGCGAGTGAAATGCAGCTCGATCGGGTCGAGATCAGGAGATTGATTCGGCCGTTGCAGAATATTCCACTTTCTTACCTTCAAAAACTCCTGGGTTGCTTTTGCTGTATGTTCTGGGTCATTGTTCATTTGTACTCTGAAGCGCCGCCGATCAGCTTTGCTGAATTTGACTGAGTCTGAGCAGAGAGTATATCTCTACACACTTCTGTCTTCTGTCTCATCTTCACTGAACAGTGGATCTTAACTTCAGTCGTCCACAGAATGCTTTTCCAGAAGTGCTCTGGGCTTTTTAGATGTTTTTGTCAAAGTCTAATCTGGGCTTGTTTGCAGCTTGTGATGAAGCCTCTGGTGAAGTCTTCTCTTGATTGTAGACACGTCTGCCTCCTGGAGAGAGTTCTTCTCTTGGCTGGATGTTGTGAAGGGTTTTGTCTTGGAGAGGATTCTCCGGTCATCACCGCCGTTGTCCTTCGTGGGCGTCCAGGTCTTTCTCTGTTTCTGAGCTCATCGGTGCGGTCTTGTTTTCTCAGAATGAATCAAACTGTTGATTTGGCTCCTAATGTTCCTGTTATCTCTCTTTGATGGATCTGTTTTGTTTCTGAAGCCTAACAATGCTCTGTTTCTCTTATGGAGAGATCCTTTGACCGCATGATGTGATTCACAGCAACAGCTTCCAAATGCAAATGGCACACTTAGAATCAACTCCAGAACATTTACCTGCTTAATTGATGTAGAAATAACAAAGGAATAGCCCACATATGTTCATGAAACAGCTTTTGAGTCAACTGTCCAGTTACTCATGGTCCCTTGAAAAAGGGGGGAGGTACATATTAAAGTTGCTGTAATTCCTTAAACTTTCCTCCAATTTTTATGAGAATACCCTCACATTAAAGCTCAGAGTGTGCAGTATTAAGCTTGAATGTGTTTTGGTCAGCAGCTAAAATGATAAAAAAAATTGTGCCTTTTTCCAAATATATGGACCTGACTGTGTGTGTGTGTGTGTGTGTGTGTGTGTGTGTGTGTGTGTGTGTGTGTGTATACATACAGTCATGGCCAAAAATATCGGCACCCTTGGTAAATATGATCAAAGAAGGCTGTGAAAATTAATCTACATTGTTAATCTTTTTGATCTTTTATTTAAAAAATTCACAAAAATCTAACCTTTCATTGGATAATAAGAATTTAAAATGGGGGGAAATATCATTATGAAATAAATGTTTTTCTTACATATTTATAATATACATGTTATTTTATTTTATCGAGATGCTGTTATGGTTTTTAATATTTTGAATTCGTTTTTATTTTAGTAATTTTTTTGTCATTTTTAGTAATTTTTATTTGTAATATTTTATAATGAAGGGTATAGACACGCACTAATACCCATCAAAAGTTTATGGTTGGTACGATTTTTTATTTTTTTTACATTTTAAAAAAAAGAAGTCTCTTCTGTTCATCAACAATGCCTTTATTTGATTAAAAAAAAATGTAACTGTAATATTGTGAATATTATAATTTTAAATAACTGTTTTCTATGTGAATATATATATATTAAAATGTAATTAATTCATGTGATGCGCAGCTGTATTTTCAGCATCGTTACTGCAGTCTTCAGTGTCACATGATCTTCAGAAATCATACTGATTTGCTGCTCAACAAACATTTCTGATTATTATCAATGTTGAAAACAGTTGCACAATATTTTTGTGGAAATTGTGATACATTTATTTTTTCAGGATTCACAGATGAATAGAAATCTCAAAAGAGCAGTATTTATCTGAAATAGAAATCTTCTAAGTGTACGGTCACTTCTGGTCAGTTTAAAGCATCGCTCTCTCTGGTCTGTAGAGTCGATGATTCTGCTGGGCTCTATCGAGCGCGCTCAGTTGCAGGCGCTCCTCACGCAGCATCTGAGTCGCGAGCGGCGCCTGGAGTTCATCCGCGATCGCGTCGACGCCGAGAGGAAGCGTGTGTCTGTGGTCAGCACTCCCAGCAGCGAGGAGGGGGGTCAAAAGGTCAACCACGAGGTTCGCTTCCAGGTCAGAGGGCAAACGTTTACTTGACTCTCTCATCTGACTCTTTATACTGTGTTTCTGAGACGTGATCTTTGAATGTTTGTGAGTGTAGATCTCCACAGAAGAGTCATCGTTCACACC
>NC_081169.1:29863788-29963788 GCF_012432095.1 Onychostoma macrolepis | reverse complement strand
CATGGCTTTCTCTCTATTATTTTACATTTTAAATTTAATTAATTGATTTTGTTGTTAAAAATGACCAAATTATGTATGTTTTTTGTGCCAACAATTCCAATAGTAACCTATATAATATAACATAATTAAAAAGAAAAATATTTATTATTTATGTCAGTTCAAAAATATATATATATTTGGAAATATTTGCCTAGCTTTCTCTTTTTATTTATTTTTTTATGAATTAATTTTTTACTATATTTATTATTTTTAAGTTCAAATTGTTTTCATAAATAGATTACAGTAAAACTTTACAATAGGGTTCCATCTGTTAACATTAACATTAGTTAACTACATTAGTTAATATGCTTCTTGCTACTTTAATTGCTGATTGTGTTGTCAAAAATGCCCGATTTTGTATGTTTAAAAAGTTTATTTTTTTTATTTATTTTTTTTAATTGTTGTTTTCCGGCAACAATTTCTATAATAACCTAAATAATATAATATAAAATTAAAAATGAATTTAAAAAGACAAAGCCTTGCAATTTTTTTCATTTGGTTTGTTTTTTAAATATTTAATTTTATTTTTTATTTTCGTTAACTACATTAGTTAACATTATATGGCTCTTGCTACTTTGATTCTTATTTTGTTGATTGAATTATGTATGTTTAAAAATATTAAAAATAGAGAAAGCAGTGCAAATTTTTCCAGCCGTTTCGGTGCGAAGCAACAGGAAAAATTGTAAAAATCTCAATTGTCAAACACGTTTAACACCTACATCATTTCTACATCTACATCTCTCGCTCAGGTCGTTGTGCAGTAAGTGGTTTTACCGTGGTAAAAGAGCAAGACCCGCAGGCCTTCAGTCTGCTCATTACATTACGCTCACATTTCTACAGAAACCAGCACTAATGGATGGATGTTTTATTAATGCGTAGAGAGTGCTGCAAAGATTTATACGCCAATATCTGTGTGTGTGTGTGTGTGTGTGTGTGTGTGTGTGTGATATACTTGTACAGAGAGAAGTGCAACTGCAGGCTGATCTCATCGATTAAATTTAGCATGAGAGAGATGAAGAGGGAGGAAGAGGAACTCTAATCTGTCGACTGCCAAAGCGGCGCTCAGAGATATTGATCAGACGACACAACATATTAGCATTACAAACCATCAACACACACTCGTATATTACACCCAAACAAATTCAGATGTGAAAAGGACAAACAGAACACTGTAAATTCTCTATTCACAGTCTATCTAGCCTGTACGTTTCTGGAAAGGGGGTTTTTGTATTTAGGCTTGTCATGTTTCTTATATAATGTTACTGCAAAGTGCTTCAACTGTGTGTGTGTGTGTGTGTGTGTGTGTGTGTGTGTGTGTGTGTGTGTGTGTGTGTGTGTGTGTGTGTGTGTGTGTGTGTGTGTGTGTGTGTGTGTGTGTGTGTGTGTGTGTGTGTGTTTCAGGAGGATCCAGACGCAGAGGATGACATGACTCTTGGCGAGGTGAGGACACTGCGGATGTAATAGTGAAAAGCTCTCATAAAATATGTTTAGATGCACACTAATAATCCGTTTGTAATCGGACTGTGTAAAATACACAGTATAATTTCATCAATTATTATTGTCAATAGTGTATTGATTTCTATGCTGAAATGTAAGTTCAATCTTGACATAAAGAATGGCATTCTAAATATAGATATACACATAATGTAATTTGCTATGTTTACTAATGGTGGATATTATATTTACATATTAATAGTTCATATTTGCTATATTTACTATTGAATATTTATGTTTGCATAATGTTTATTAATATGTATTAATACTGCAAAGCTAAATAACATAATTAAAAAAAAAATTTGTAGTGTATTAAGAATAAAAAATCCATATTGCCATATATTAACATATTACAATATTTTTTTAATTGCTATACAGTATTTGAGAATTTTAAATGTACAGACACAAATAGACAGAAATACAGTGTCATTGATGAAGAAATATAAAATTGATGACATTTAAAGAATAAAAAATGCATAAATGACAAGTAAATAGTCAATAAACCGTCTCTGGTTGTGAATGCAGATTGAAGAGTGGGAGGAGCAACAGCTTGACGAGCAGGTGAACTTCAACAGCTGCAAGATTGACCCCGCCCCCTTCCAGCTGGTGGAGCGCACTTCACTGCACAAGGTGTGTGTGTGTGTGTGCGTGTGTGTGTGCGCGTGTGTGCGCGTGTGTGTGTGTGTGTGTGTAGAGCCCTTTATTAAAAATGTCGATAGAGCTTACATTCGTATAGATCCTAACCTTATACACACACTCTCTCTCTCACACACACACACACACACATATATGCTGACACTGGATTTATCGTCTGCATTTGCAAACTCACTTGTGGCAAGAGCACAGAAGTCTTCATTAAGACCCGCTCTGCGGTGGTGCACACACACACACACACACACACACACACATACTTGAATTTGTGGTTTACGGGGACTCTCCATAGGCGTAATGGTTGTTATACTGTACAAACCGTATATTCTATCACCCTACACCAACCCTACACCTAAACCATCCCTTTTGCAATTTTTTAATTTCATAAAACACCGTTTAGTATGTTTTGTTCTTTTTAAGCCTTTTGTTTTACTGGGACACAGGAAGTGTCCTCATAAACCATATATACCAGTACAGCATTTAATGCAGTCCAGTCATCCTTCTACAGATTTCTGCTCTTGCATGCGCACTCATTATCTCTCTATCCACACACTCACTGATTGATCTGTGTTTTGTGTGCATGGGTGTGGTCAGAATGTAGCTTAATTTATGCATTTTCCTCTTGCAATGTTGCAGTGTCATGAAAAACAACAGTGTGAATGTTTTTGGTGCATGAAAGCACTACAATTTATGCATTATTATTATAACAAATGTGTGTATTATACTACATATTATTTGTTTGCCTGATGACTCTCTCGTCTCTCTGACAGACTCACACCATCTTCTCTCTGTTGGGTTTGGATCACGCTTACGTCACCAGCATCGGGAGACTTATAGGAGTAGTTTCACTGAGAGAGGTGAGAGATTGCTGTGATCAAAGCTGAGTTTTCAGCATCATTACTCCAGTCTTCAGTGTGAAAAAAATTAAACTCACAATTGCGAGTTATAAAGTCCAGTTTTGAGGAGTAAAAAAAAGACTGATATATTCTCAGAATTGCGAGTTTATATCTCACAATTGTAAGAAAAAAAGTCAGAATTGTGAGAGAAAAAGTCGCAATTCTTTTTTTTCTTGCAATTCTGACTTTTTCCAGCAGTTACAACTTTCTTCTCAATTTTTTCTTGCAATTCTGAATTTTATATCTCACAATTCTGGACTTTTTTACTCACAATTCTGACATATTTTTTTGCAATTCTGATTTTAATTTTTTCGTTCTTTTTTTTTTTTTTTTTTTTTTTAGAAGAAAATCCAGAATTGTGACCTTTATTAATTTATTAATTACCTTTATTTTTCATTTTAATTTTTTGTATCCTTGGTGCATTTCTGATTATTATCAGTTGTGCTGCCCAATATTTTCATGCTTTTCGTGATGCATTTTATTTTTCAGGATTCACAGATGAATAGAAAGTTCAAAAGTTTGCGATTATAAGTCTTTTGTAACATTATAAATGTCACTTCTGATCAGTTTAATGTGTCTGTTAATCGTTAATCCTCTGTGCTGTAGCTGCGTAAAGCCATCGAGGGCTCGATGACGGTGAAAGGCGTGAAGGTTCGTCCGCCGCTGGCGAGTTTCAGAGACAGCGGCACCAGCGGCACAAGCAGCGAAAGCGAAGCCACTGAACTCCACAAACTCTGGGATCGTCACACCAGCATCAGCATTCCCCGAGAACACCAGCCCAACGCCTCCGACTCGGACGACAAGTCGCAGTGACCCGCGGCCGACGCTCGCATCCAAAAATCCTCCGGTCTTCCCACACTAACCCACTTTCCCTTCTGGAGAATCAGGGACTATCTGGACTCTGTCGAGGCTCCTCGAGTGTGTGTGCGTATGTGTGCGTTTGTTTATATGTGTGTCTGTTGCAGAAAGAGACAGATCATTTCATTTTTGACGTTACCTACCATTCCCTTTTTCACTTTTTAAGAAATGTGATGCACAAGATCTGTTTGAACGCTTCATCTGATGTCTCGTGGTTTTTATATTGGGGAATTTATATCTCACTTTTTCTCGCACTTATGACTTTTTTTCTTGCAGTTTTGTCTTTTCTTCTCGCAATGGACTTTTTTCTCGCTATTCTGAACAATTCTAGTAATTATGATTTTTTTTTTTCTCACAGTTATTACTTTTTTCTTGTAATTGGCCTTTTCTCGTTATTTTGACTTTTATCGCTCGTCTTTTTTTTCTCGCAATTATGTCTTCTCGCAATTGACTTTTTTTTCGCATGTACGATTTTTCTCCCAATTGTGACTTTCACAAGTATGACTTTTCTTCTCACAATTATGACTTTTCTCACAATTTTTTTTTCCTGCAATTATGACTTTTGTTATGATTTTTTTGGCAATTATGACTTTTCTTGTCGCAATTGACTTTTTTCTCACAATTATGACTTTTTTCGTAATTGATTTTTTTTTTCCGCAGTTATGACTTTTCTTCTCGCAATTGACTTTTTTCTCACAATTATGACTTTTTTCGTAATTGATTTTTTTTTTTCGCAGTTATGACTTTTCTTCTTGCAATTGACTTTTTTCGCAATCATCATCGTATGTATGACATTTATTCTTGCAACTATGACTTCTTTCTCAGTTATGACTTTTTATATGCAGTTGGCTTCTTGCAATTATGACTTTTTCTCGCAATTGACTTTTTTTCTCACAATTATGAATTTTCCGTAATTTTTTTTTTTTTTCGAAATCGACTTTTCTTCTCACAACTGACTTTTTCGCAATTGTGACTTTTCTTCTTGCAATCCTGACTTTATTTCTCGCAATTCTTCAATTCTTTACCTTTCAGATGTTACCTTTCATTCCCTGTTTCGGAGCTCTTCATCTGTGTGTTTTTTTCGCGGGTGGGCACTAGATTCTCCTCTATATAAAGCGGGTCTGTAGGCGGACGCAGTAGGTGGCAGAGAGAACAGAGCAATGGAGAGAATGAGACAGAGTGGGAGTGATTTTCTTTTTACCGCAGTGTTTCAGACTTTTTTTGCTCTTGCAGAATCTCCAACACAAGATTCAGTCACCGTTTGAAGCCAAACCACTCGTATGTTATCTGGTCAATGTCAGACAAAGCGAATCTCGCCCACGCAGACTCTTATGTAAGGATGTGCACTTTTTATTGCTTTCTCTATTGGAAATGACACTAACGTGCCTTTTTGAACGATTTGGCACATTTGTTTTTTGCATGTTTGCACTGAGGACGGTTAGGTGAAATCAATCACAGTCAACATTCAGCACAGCAACAACATCTGAATTGACAATAGTCAAATTATGAACAAATGAATGGTGAGGTTTAGAGGTTTTGGAGAATTTAAACATGTTTGCTTTGAAGTAACCACTCATTTTTTTTATATATATATATATATTTTGGGAAATCAAAGGTCAGTCCTTCCCACTGGTTTCCATTGATCGAGGAGAATGTGATGCCCTTTTTGATGGGTTTAGCACTTGGGCATAAAGCTGCAGGAAAACACACATCCGACAGTAAAATCTCTCTTTCCGTCTCTTTCTTTTTCTCTGTTGTTGGATCTTTGGCAGAAACTTTGTGTATTTTAAAATGTCTATGATGAATTTCACAAAACGTGTCGAGAACTCATCCAGCTCATATTTAAAACCATTTATTTTGAGCCATTTGAACATTAAGATTATTTTTTCTTTGCATTGTGAAAAATTTTTTTTTCCAATTTCATATTTTTCCTCTAAATTCTTATTACAATAATGTATTTGGATGTTTTTCTTATGTATATATGATGTATATATTTTTTATATTTTGTAGAGTTTTGTTATGCTCAATGATTATTTTCATTTGAATTCTCGTTACCAAAAAAACTATTTATTTATAGTATTTAAACACCACATTTGTAATTTTAGTATCCGTTTTTTTTTTTTTTTTTGTAATAAGTTTGCAAATGAAAATCATCATTGAGAATAATGAAAAATACAAAAACAACATACAGCTATTGTATATAAATAATTTAAGTTTATCAATATAATTTACATTGCAGAAAAGAAAATATTTGTCATAATAGTATTGATGTACGTTGTATTATTATGACTAGTAATTGTACTATTATGATGATTATTATTATTATTATTATTATTATGTAATGAGAAATGAAAATCATTATTGAGAATAACGAAACTTCAAAAATAACAAATGCAGCTGTACATACTTAATTATAAATACTTAAATACTAATAATTTTTGGTCCTGGGTTGCATTTCATTTCGGCTAAATATGATTTCTTATTTCTCTCTTTTGATTTTATGGTGAAATATTGACACAGTCGTGGTCTTGACAGGTTTTGTGAGATTCATCTGCAAATGTATTCATGCATTTCCACGAACAACAGCCGAATAGAACAAAAGTGAAATCTGAGAGTATTTTATTCACTGTTGTAAATGTTTGTTGTGATTTATAAATGTTTCGTTTCATCAGCTGATCGTTTTAATTGGAACTGAAATGAGTTTATTTAATTCTGATTCTTAACTGACAAATTTGACCAATAAGCTTTAATCTGTTCGCCGGTGGAGAAGAGGCTTATTTTTGTTGATTCATGTAGATTTACAGATTTTAATATATTTAAAATATCATATTAACTTAAATATTTTCTTCTTTTTGCCATTTGTACGTTCTTGTGTTTGTACTTCCATTTAATGCAAGTCATTTTTGACTTCTTCAGACAATATCTCTGTTTAGGAATATGTGATGCTTTTTCTTCTCTTGTCTTGAAACGTTGACCGAACGTTGTGGGAACGTTTTAATTGCATCTCAGAGAACGTTTTGTGTTTTGTGTCCAAAAATGGTGCCAGTATCATCTCTGAAAAGACTTCATTAATACTGTAAGATACACTCTGAACGGACCAAAAGAGCAAAATCATGACTGCTTTATTAAATATGTTGTGGTCCATTTCATTTCATGTATTAGAATGTTGTATTGAGAATCATATTTATTAACAATCTTACATGTGATCAACAAAGTAGATAAACCGTGATTTTATTTTTTTATATTATTGTTGTTGTTTTCAGTCATTGGAGGATAATGTATTTGTGCAATAACATTTTTCGTTTGTTTGTTTTTAACCAGAATTAAAACTATCTATGACTTTATGTGGAGATTATTTTAAAGAAAATGTCTTGTTTTACTGTATAAATATCTAAACATTCTTAAATCAAGATGCATTCTTGAGAAGCAAAAGGTAAGATAAGATTAAAAAAATGTGTTTAAGTTTTTAATGTTACCGTGTTATTACTGCATTTAACCTTTTTTTTTATTAATCTAAAAATAGAAAAAATTTAAATTAAATTTAAATCAAATAAATTATACATGAACCACAAAAAAAAAAAAACACATGACACAAAATTTCTATATATTTTTGTCGATATTGATGTGAAATTGTATGTGAATATATCATTGTATAAAAATTTTAAGAACAAATAATCATTAAATAATTAATTCTCATGATTGCACAAAAACGGTCCAAATTTATGAAACCCACAAATTTATTTCTAACAAAACAACGCAAGTTTTCAAACACTATAAATTCATTTTACTTGCCTAAACTTTCACTTTCTGATGAAAAAGTGATCAGTTTTTCATGCTGCAGTGGTTCATCAATAGAAGTAAATATTAATGTTTCTCAACAACTTCTTGTGGCTAAGTGTGTGAGATCTGGAAAAAAGGCTAAATATATATTTTTTGACACTTGTATAACTAATATTTCCTGCGTCATCATTTCATAAACATATGTTCTGGTGGTGGTTTTCTGTAGTAGTTCTGTAATGCTGGTTTCTGATTGGTCGGGTTGTTTCATTCTGATTGGCTGTCGCTCAGGTAAGTAGGTTATAAAGCCCAGAGTGAGTTTGAGCCGAGAGTCGCTTCAGTCACAGAGGAATACAAACCAGAAACACCATCTGTCACATTAACTTGTGTGTCATCCACGAGCAGAAATCTCAAGATCATCATTAGAAGTGTGTCCTTGCAGATCTGCAACGAGACGGACGCTTAACGCTTAAAGTTCTGCTAATTACACCATTAAAACATTTCTAAACTGTTTGTTTTCTACTTTGTAGTTTCATGTTTAATTCAATATTACTTCCTGTTTCTTTTTAATTTGTGGGGGGTTTTGCTAGAGATTTACTAGCAATTTCTGAGTCAAAATTATTTGAAACCACAGAAAATGAAGCTAACTAAATTCTAGAGTAAATATCTATATAAACTCTATATTGCAAAAAAAAATTTAAAATATTCCTCTGTATTTTTGTCTTTTTATAAATATCTAAACATTCTTAAATGAAGATATATTTACATGAGAAGAAAAATGAAAGCCTTGTTTTCTAAAAAATAAATAATAATAATAATAAAATCCAGACTTACTGTCTTAAATCATTTTGCATCTTAAGTAAATGTATCTTGATTCATTTTTTTTATATATTTGTACTAGACAAAAATACTCAGGTTTTCAGTATGTATTTATAAAAAAATATGCATTTACCCCCTTTTTATTCATAAAAATTTGGAGAAATTCTTTGAAAATTCAAACTATGAATATAAACCACACCCAAAACGGTTGCAAAAATTATTTGTAGCATTTTCAATATTCATGAGAACTTTTATTTGAATGCGTCATTGAATGAAATTTATACAAACATAAATTTCATAAATGCATAATCTGAGAATTACCAGCATTAACTCCACTGGAATGAATGGAATTTAAATTCCTTTTTGCTCAAAAACAGTCAGAATTGATCAAAACCTACATTTTTATTTAGAACAAAAATATCACTCTGAAAATTTTTCACACAAAATACATTAATTTTACTTGCACAAACATTTACTTTCAGATTAAAGTTGTTTTTTTTTTTTTTTTGCTGCAGTGGCTCATCAACAGGCATTCATGTTCAAGAAAATATTTATTGCAGTGTGTATTTATTGCAATGCAATTCATATTCTCCTCCATGGAGAGTCAGAATTAGTAAACTTCATTGGCATGACATTTACAATATTGCTGAAGTGTTTACAGTATTGGAATATACAGTACAGAAAATAAAGTGAGATGAAAGAATATGGATAAAAGGGACAATTTTTTTTTTTTAATCAATCCATAACGACTGGAGCGTTGAGATCCCGGAAGGTCAGAGGTCAGAGGTGAGTTTGAGAGTGGAAGACGAGGATTTTCTGCGTCTGACGCTGATGATCAGCATCCTCTCTGCGGTCAGCGAGCTGCTCACAGATAACGGGTCCATGTCTGCCGGCAGCACAGACTTATGGGTAAAGTGGCCCGCAACAGTCCCATCAGCGGCCGTCTGAAACCAGAGACGAGAGTCAGAGCTCAGAACCAGTGTGTTTGTGATGAACTGATTATACACTAGACCACAACAGTTCTGCAGTCCACAAGATTTCAATGTTTTTTATGCTCACCAAGAAAAAAAATAGAAAAAATAGTGAAATATTAATACAATGTAAAACAGCTGTTTTCTATGTGAATATGTGTTAAACTGTAATTTATTTCTGTGATTGAAGCTGTATTTTCAGCATCATTACTCCAGTCTTCAGTGTCACATGATCTTCAGAAATCATTCTAATATGCTGATTTGCTGCTCAACAAACATTTCTGATTATTATCAATGTTGAAAACAGTTGTGCTGCACAATATTTTTGTGGAAACTGTGATATATTTGATTTTTCATGATTCACAGAAGAATAGAAAGTTCAAAAGAACAGCATTTATTTGCAATAGAAATTACATTTTGTAACAATAAATGACTTTACTGTTCTTGATGAATAAAAGTATCAATTTCTTTCAAATAAATCAAATACATATCTATGAAAATAAAACACAAAATACATACTTCTACCGGGTATTCCATCATGCGAACAGAAAATACATATACTATGTACTGTAACACACAAGGGTTATTATATTTAAACTAAAACAAAACCCATAATATATGTAAAAAAACAACAACAACAAAAAACATTTCAGGTAGTTGCATTTCTCATTAGTTTAACTTGTACTAAAATAAATAAAAACTATACAGACTTACTTTAAAAGACTAATAAAATGACAAAAACAACCTAAATGACTATAAAATTAAATTGAAAATATTAATAATAATAATAATAATAGTAATAATACATTTCAACTACTTGCCAAGGCAACATTTTTCATTTTCATTTACTTTAATTTGATGTACAAAAATAACTAAAAATAAAAATTAATTAAACTATACAGATTTAAAATAATAATAATATTAATAATAATTATTATTACAAAACACACAACAACGTTACTTTAAAATGAAAAGGAAAACATAAAAAATACAAATACAAACTAATTCAAAATATTAATAAAAACTAATAATATCGCAATGATAACACACACATATTTATATGATATAGGCCTATATCACATAAACATAGTAGTATGGAGTATAGCCTATTCACTGTGCTGAATATATCATCATACATGTAGCTTATATATTCCAAAAATGGCAGTAAGTATATTTAGTATGCTGTACTAAATATATCTCATGAGACACACACACACACCTTCTCGGCGTGAATAACCACACACTGATTATAGGCCAGCAGCACCACTTCATGAGGCTCGAATCCACTCACGTCTGCAGACAGGAAGTAGCTGTCACCCATCGCCCTGACCACGCCCACACCGGAACCGGAACCGCCGCGAGCTGAAACGGAGACGCGGAGAAATAAACACGAGAGAAGTATCTGCTGAGGCTCATTCAACAGGTTCTTAAACCCGTTAGACGTGGTTCTGGGTGCTGTAAACACACGCTACAAGATAAGTCCGTAAAAATAGTTATGTAACTCTTAAATATAACTCTTTGCCTGCCATTGACAGAATTTCCCGTCTTTCCGTGTTTTGACTGTTATACGGTAGGAGGCGCTGTTACACATCTTGTGAAAGAGACTGAATCTCCGGATCAAAACACGGCGAAGAAGAAGCAGAAACAAGCGATCGCGTGTGTAATCGTGTAAAATAACACTTTAAACAGCATATAAATCAAAACTTTTGTTCAAACAGTTGCTTTATTATGAAACTTACACATTGAAGCGTTGATACAAAAGAATGCATGAAGCTCTAGACATAATGCATGTTTAGATATTAATATAACAAGTTCTGGAGGCCACAAAAGTTTTGTGAAACTGTTAAAAAAAAAACGCTGGCGGGGAATAAGTTATGAAGGATTGTTTCCTATATTTTGAATGACACATCTGCTGCATTGCATTGTGCTTTATGGTTAAAGGACTTCACTTTTCTGTTTTCTATAATTTTTTTTCTTATAGTGCACTATATCACTTTTATTTCCCATTTATTTCGTCTTCTCTCCGTGTTTCCATGGCTCAGGTAAAGCATCAGTTCTGTGGTTAGTTTGATTCATGGCTGAGGCTCAGTATATTTCATTACTCACTCCAGTCCAGACGCATTGGAAAGAAAACTCAAATGAGTTTCTAGTTTCACATTTCAAACTTGGCAAGAAATTCATCATTGATCTGAGCTCTCATTCACATTCATTCATGTTCTAAACGAGCATCAGGAGGAACATCTGAAACAGTCCTCACATGAAACCGGTCAGAGAATAAATGATCATCAGCAGCGGCTCATTTACAAGATTTAGTTCTGCCAGCAGCTTGATATTTACTAACTTTTTTCCTCCACAAATACAAACTATAAATCTTGGATCTTTGTGAACTTTACACACTCTTCTCTTACCCTGTATGTCGTCGCCGAGGCTCCAGTCGACCTGCTGTCCTGCTCGGGTGTACTGATGGTTTCCATGGTAACCTCCAAAGGACTCTTCATCACCTTGATAACCTATAAAACACTTGATTACTTTGGTAACTTATTAAAGACTCTCAATCATCTTGGAAACCCATAAAGGATTCTTGAGTATCTTGGTAACCTATCAAAGATTCTAAATCACCAGGGTAACCCATAAAAGACTCCAGAACACCTTTGTAACCTTAAATTAATCACCATGGTAACCTGCAGAAGATTCTTGATCACATTAGTAACCTGTAAGACACTTGAATACCTTTCAATAGTAATAGTATATAGAATAGTAACCTATCAAACATTCTCAGTCACCTTGGTAACCCATAAATTAATCTTGATTACCATAGTAACCTATAAAAAGACTCAATCAACCACAAACCACTTAATTACCTTGGTAACCCATCAAAGATTCTTAATCACCATAGTAATCTATAAAAAGACTCAATCACCTTAGCAACCTATAAAACACTTAATTACCTTGGTAACCTATTAAAGATTCTCAATCACCATGGTAACCTATAAAACACTAGATTACCTTAGTGACCTATAAGACACCTGATTACCTTGGCAACTTATTAAACATTCTCAGTCACCTTGGTAACTTATGAAAGACTCTTGATTACCTTAGTAACCTTCAAAACACTTAATTACCATGTTAACCCATAAAAGATTTTAAATCACCATGGTAACCCATAAAAGCTTCTGATCTCCTTAGTAACCCACAAAATACTTGATTACCTTGGTAACCTATCAAAGATTCTCAATCACCATGGTAACCCATAAAAACCTCTCAATCACCTTAGTAACCTTCAAAACACTTAATTACCATGGTAACTGATCAAAGGTTCACAATCACCATAGTAATCTATGGAAGATTCCTGATTGCCTTTGTAACTTACAAAACATTGAATTATTTTGTTAACCCATCAAAGATCCTAAATCACCATGGTAACCTGTCAAAGATTCTCAATCACCATGGTAACCCATAAAAACCTCTCAATCACCTTAGTAACCTTCAAAACACTTAATTACCATGTTAACCCATAAAAGATTCTTGATCAACTTAGTAACCTATAAAACACGTAATTACCTTGGTAACCCATAAAAGATTTTAAATCACCATGGTAACCCATAAAAAGCTTCTGATCATCTTAGTAACCCACAAAACACTTGATTACCATGGTAACCCTTCAAAAATTCTCAATCACCATGGTAACCCATTAAAAACTCTCAATCACTTTAGTAACCTTCAAAACACTTAATTACCATGGTAACTGATCAAAGGTCCTCAATCACCATGGTAACCCATAAAAGATTCTTGATAACCTTAGTAACCTATGAACAGTGATGGGAATAACGGCGTTACTAACGGCGTTATTTTTTTCAGTAACGAGTAATCAAACGAATTACTGTTTCCCCCGTTACAACGCCGTTACCGTTACTGACAATAAAATGTGGCGTTACTATATTATATTATTAGAGTTTAATTTTTCAGTTCATCTGAATGGATGCGCAGTGTAGCTGTATTTGACGTACCATAAACTCTAGTGTGAAGCGCACGACTCGCCTCGCTTTCTCTCACAGACACGCACGCAAAGAAAGATACAGAGCAAGAGAGTCTTTCATAACATGCAGAATTGAGGCGCTACATGTAAACGATATTCTTTGTTGTATTTTTCTGTCAAAATAACGGAGAGTTCCTTTGGAATTCTTCAGCTTTTAAGAACTGCTGGTTTCTCTGGTTGTGGGCGGAACTAATGCGCAAACGACAATCTCATTGGCTGGCGCTCACCTATTATCCTCCCTGTTTTGATTTCAGCAAATCAATTCGAGCGAACGCAGACAACGTGATTAATATTCATGAACCCAGCAGCTCATTAATCCTTAGTGCGTTTTATATTGATGACAAATATGCATTCACATTTCATTAATTTAACATATTTAATATTGGGGGCATCCAAAGTTATTTGACATTTGAATTTTTTTTTAAAAAGTAATGCAATAGTTACTTTCCCTGGTAATTAGTTACTTTTATAATGATGTAACTCAGTTACTAACTCAGTTACTATTTGTGAGAAGTAACTAGTAACTATAACTAATTACTTTTTTAAAGTAACGTGCCCAACACTGCCTATAAAACACTTAATTACCTTGATAACCCGTCAAAGATTCTAAATCCCAATGGTAACCTGTCAAAGATTTCAAATCACCATGGTAACCTGTCAAAGATTTCAAATCACCATGGTAACCTGTCAAAGATTTCAAATCACCATGGTAACCTATAAAACACTCAGTCACCTTGGTAACCCATAAAAGACTCTAGATGGCCTGGTGACCTTTAAGACACTTGATTACCATGGTAACTTTTCAAGGATTGTCATTAAGCATGTGACATGTACCTTGGCAGCAGCAGGACTCGTCGGTGACGGAGCTGATGGAGGACTCCTCTCTGAAGCGGCTGTGCAGTCGAGCGGCGCTGGAGGAGCGGACGGAGCTCGTGCTGTAACGACACGCCATGATGCAGGACAGGAGCGCTGTCGCTCTCTGCTGACATATAGAGAGCTGCTGCACTGCATTGTGGGATATCTGGCCTCTCTGACCACTCCATAAAAGGCCGAAGCTCCTGGAATCCACTCCTGGAGTAACGGTCCGAGAGATAAGACACGGAAAACTTCTCCAAACGAGCAGGAGACCTGACAGAAACACCCACACAATCACACTCAGATAAACTACTGAAAATACACATACTGTCAAAATCTGTTACTGAAACACTAAAAGAACTACAAGAAAACCCAGCCAGTGTTTAAGTGATAAATAGATGATTTCTTTTGTTATTTATCAGATTTTTTTGTTTGTTTGTTTGGTCTTACTGGACACTGACTGATTAATGATGCTTGTGTTTAAGTTACAAATAATTATTTTTTATTTATTTGTTTGTTTGTTTATTGTTTTACTTGACAAGTTAAAGCATATATAGATAGACTTTATTTTATTTAAAATCCAAACAAGAAAAAAAAAATTAATGCATAAAGAAATATAAAAAATTAAAATATAAAAAATTAATGAAAGAATAAAAAATAAAGTTGCAAAATAAATACAGAGAGTAATAAAGGGAAAAAAGTAATATAAAAATAAATTCAGAAACTTTATTTATTTGTTTTTTTTAAGTCATATATTCACTTCTTTTATTATTATTTCATTTTGTTTGTTTGTTTATGCATGTATACAGGTTTGGTCCTCCATATTTTCAACACTCAGTGGTGATGATTTTCAAAATATATATATATATATATATATATATATATATATATATTTCAATATAATATTTTCAAGCAGGAAGATATCCAAACAGCAACTTAATAAATAACGTTAACTAACTTTATTTAGAACCCAAACAAGATGCAAAAACAAACACTTTGATATTAAAATAACTAGTCAAGCAGTCAAATATTCATAAGAAAAACAAAATGAAAGGTGTGGAGTACAGTACGTTCACTGTCGAGGGACTGAAGAGAGTCTAATTAAGCGCTGAATGAGAGACCACAGAGAGAGTCATTTCCAGAACACAAACCTGCAGAGACCCGTGAACGGATCTAATTAAGAGACAAACGCATGTTTAACACACACACACACACACATACAATACACACACTCTCTCTCTCTCACACACACTTAATGACGTCCTGACTGCTGATTTTAGAGAGGACGTCAATATTTGTCTATTTATAGACACTTAACCTCACGTCACACACACACACTCAATGTCGTCTCTGGCCCCGGGAAAGTGCCCACAGAAGGGGGCCTTCACTCCGTCACAGTCCAGCGATGCGATTGGACGGTTAAACGTGCATCACAACGGGCAGCATCCGGCCAATCAGAGCAAGGAGTGACAGACAACTTAAGACGCTTTTTATAGTGTTTAACCTTAAAAAGAGCTAATTTTCACAGACAGAGAGAAAGAGAGTCGAGATAAAGGACAATGACAAGGAGAAAGAGTGAGATGAGAGAGATTGAAAGTGAAATGCTGAGAAAACAGGACAAAACCATGCTGCTATACACACACACACACACTAAATACTGTTAAGGAATATTTATTTATTTAAAATGTTGCAGATTTGTGTCTCCATGGTTTCAGCAGTCAATAAGGATTATTTGTAACTTTACTTTCAAGCCTTATAAATAACATTAATTGATTTTATTAAGAACCTAAAAAAGAAAAAATGCATAAATAAATAAATGAACAAAAAATTAAAGAATAACAATTAAATTAAAAATAAATACAGAAAGTAATAAAAAGGTGAAAATAACAGGAAATAATAATATATTTCAGGAATAAATATAAATAAAAAGTAATTGTATATATATATATATACAGGTGCTGGTCATATAATTAGAATATCATCAAAAGTTGATTTATTTCACTAATTCCATTCAAAAGTGAAACTTGTATATTATATTCATTCATTACACACAGACTGATATATTTCAAATGTTTATTTCTTTTAATTTTGATGATTAGAGCTTACAGCTCATGAAAGTCAAAAATCAGTATCTCAAAATATTAGAATATTACTTAAGACCAATACAAAGAAAGGATTTTTAGAAATCTTGGCCAACTGAAAAGTATGAAAATGAAAAGTATGAGCAATTAAATTAAAATTAAAAGAAATAAACATTTGAAATATATCAGTCTGTGTGTAATGAATGAATATAATATACAAGTTTCACTTTTTGAATGGAATTAGTGAAATAAATCAACTTTTTGATGATATTCTAATTATATGACCAGCACCTGTATACATATATATATGTGTGTGTGTGTGTATAATATATATATATATATATATATATATATATATATATACACTGTAAAAGTGATAAGTTGACTTAACTTAAAAAATTGAGGAAACAAGTTGCCTTAAAAATTTTAAGTACATAATAATTAAAAAAAAAAAAAAAAAAGTTAAGTGAACTTGACAATTCAATTAACTTATTTTTTTTAATTATCATTTACTTAAAATTTTTAAGGCAACTTGTTTCCTCAATTTTTGTCCTCAATTCCTCAATACAGTCATGGCCAAAAATATCACCCTTGGTAAATATGATCAAAGAAGGCTGTGAAAATTAATCTGCATTGTTAATCCTTTTGATCTTTTATTAAAAAAATTCACAAAAATCTAACCTTTCATTGGATAATAAGAATTTAAAATGGGGGGAAATCTCATTGTGAAATAAATGTTTTTCTCAAATACACGTTGGACGCAATTACTGGCACCCCTAGAAATTCTTATGAGTAAAATATCTCTGAAATATATTCCCATTCATATTCACAATTTTGAGCACTCCAGGGTGATTATGAACATGAAATTATCCAGCCATGGCTTCCTGTTTCACAGCAATATAAATAGGAGGGAAAACAAAGCCCAAATTCCCTTAATCATGCATCACAATGAGAAAAACCAAAGAATATATTTCTGATGTGCAGCAAAAGATAATTGAGCTTCACAAATTAGTGAAGTGGCTTTAAGAAAAGAGCTAGAGCAGTGAAAATTCCCATTTCCACCATCAGGACAATAATTAATAATTTCCATTCAACATAAAATGTTATGAAACTGCCTGGAAGAGGACGTGTGTCTATATCGTCCTAATGCACGGTGAGAAGGACAGTTTGAGCGGCTAAAGACTCTCCAAGGACCACAAAAATAGTTGAGTCTCGGGGTCAGAAAACCTTAAAAAACAATAGTCAAATAGCACCTACATCAGCACATGTTGTTTGGGAGGGTTTCAAGAAAAATTCTCCTCGCTCATCCAAAAACAAACTCCAGCATATTCAGTTATCAGACACGACTGGAACTTCAAATGGGACTGGCTTCTATGGTCAGATGAAACTAAAAAATGAGCTTTTTAGCAGCAAACACTCAAGATGGGTTTGGTGAACACAGGGATAAAAAGTACCCCATGTGTACAATGAAATATACTGCTGTATTTTTGATGTTGTGGGCCTATATTTCTGCTGGAGGTCCTGGACATCTTGTTTAGACACATGGCATCATGGATTCTATCAAATATCAACAGATAAAAAATCAATAAGTGACTGACTCTGTTAGAAATATTATTATGGGCCATGTTTGGATCTTCCAACCGTACAATAATCCAAACACAAACCTCAAAAAATAAATAAACAGCTCTAAATGTTCTCCTATAATGCCTGATGAGGTTAGAGACACCTGACAAGAGATCAGAGACCATTCCTTCATCCAGAATCACTCCAGACCCTTTAGATTCACAGCTCCATGTTGCTGCTTCTTCTCTTCAGTTCACTCATGTTCTACAGGGTTCAGGTCAGAGGACTGGAATGACCAGCAGACACTTGGTTTTGTGCTCAGTGACCCATTTTTGTGTTGATTTTGAGGTTTGTTTTGCATTATTGTCCTGATGGAAGATCCAATTACTGCCTATTATAAGATTTCTAACAGAGGCAGTCGGGTTTAGATTTTTTTATCTGTTGGTATTTGATAGAATCCATGATGCCATGCATCTGAACAGAACCTCTGGCAGAAAAATAGGGCCACAACATCAAAAATACAGCAGTATATTTAACCGTGGACATGGGGTACTTTTTATCCCTGTTTGTACTAAACTCATCTGCCAAAAAGCTCATTTTTTAGTTTCATCTAACCATAGAAGCCAGTCCCATTTGAAGTTCCAGTCGTGTCTGATAACTGAATATGCTGGAGTGTGTTGTTGGATGAGCGAGGAGAATTTCTCTTGAAACCCTCCCAAACAACATGTGCTGATGTAGGTGCTGTTTGACCATTTTTTTTTAAGGTTTTCTGACCCTGAGACTCAACTATTTTCTGCAGTTCTCCAGCTGTGGTCCTTGGAGAGTCTTTAGCCGCTCAAACTCTCCTCCTCACCGTGCATTAGGACGATATAGACACACGTCCTCTTCCAGGCAGATTCATAACATTTTATGTTGATTGGAAATTCTTAATTATTGCCCTGATGGTGGAAATGCTCTAGCTCTTTTCTTACAGCCACTTTCTATTTTGTGAAGCTCAACAATCTTGTTCTGCACATCAGAAATATATTGCTAGGTTTTACTCCTTGTTATGGCTGATTAAGGGAATTTGGCCTTTGTGTTCCTCATATTTATAATCCTGTGAAACAGGAAGTCATGGCTGGATAATTTCATGCTCCTAGTCACCCTGGTGTGCTAAAAATTGTGAATATGAATGGCAATAAACTTCAGAGATATTTTACTCATGAGAATTTCTAGGTGTGCCAATAATGGTGACCAACATGTATTGGAGAAAAACATTTATTTCATCATGAGATTTTCTCCCCATTTTCAATTGTTTTACTTCAATGATAGGTTAGAATTTTTGATCAAAAAGATCAACAATGCAGATTTATTTCCACAGCCGCCTTTGCTCATATTTAACAAAGGGTGTCAATATTAGTAGAAGGCACTGCATAGTTATAAGTCTGAATATATAGAAGTAAATCTGAATATATGGTTGTAATTCTGAATATATAAAGGTAAATCTGAATATATAGTTGTAAGTCTGAATATTTAGAAGCAAATCTAAATATATTTTCACAATTGTTATTGCTGTTCATTGTAGCCTATTGACATTGTAACTAGAATATTTTAATTGAACAGCTAGAATAAGCAAATTTATATCAGTTTAACTGAGAACTAGTGAATTAGAATCAAATCAAATCTGAAAATCAGTGTCAATATCAAGCCCTATTAATTTTTTATACAAATGTAGAATGATTGTGATAAACTGTCTCATAGGTTGTTTATATACAGAAAAATAGTAAGAATCTATTTCCTAGATTAGAAAGTTGAATATGATATTGTTTTAATTTCTAATCAAGGTTTCCCTAACGCTTGTAAGGATTCTAGCTGTTGTGCATAATATTGCAACAATCAATAACTCCAGCTTACGTCCGGATGTGCGACTGGGCTACTACATCTGTGACACTTGCTCTGATGCATCAAAGGCCGTTAAGAGCACTGAGCAGCTTCTCGCTGTGAATGGCACACTGCCTGTCCAATGTGAGGTGTTTGAAAGGCCTAAATCTACATATTCAAAATTTACATTTATATATCCAGCTTTATAACTATATATTCAGATTTACTTCTATATATTCAAACTTATAACTATATATTCAGATTTACATTTATATATTCAGAATTATAACCATATATTCAGATTTACTTCTATATATTCAGACTTATAACCATATATTCAGATTTACTTCTATATATTCAGATTTATAACTTTATATTCAGATTTACCTCTATATATTCAGACTTATAACCATATATTGATTTACTTCTATATATTCAGATTTATAACTTTATATTCAGATTTACCTCTATATATTCAGACTTATAACCATATATTCAGATTTACTTCTATATATTCAGACTTATAACTATATATTCAGATTTACTTCTATATATTCAGATTTATAACTTTATATTCAGATTTACCTCTATACATGTATATTCAGACTTATAACCATATATTCAGATTTACTTCTATATATTCAGACTTATAACCATATATTCAGATTTACTTCTATATATTCAGACTTATAACCATATATTCAGATTTACTTCTATATATTCAGACTTATAACTATATATTCAGATTTACTTCTATATATTCAGATTTATAACTTTATATTCAGATTTACCTCTATACATGTATATTCAGACTTATAACCATATATTCAGACTGACATTTATATATTCAGACTTATAACTATATATATTCAGATTTACTTCTATATATTCAGATTTATAACTATATATTCAGATTTACTTCTATATATTCAGACTTATAACTTTATATTCAGATTTACCTCTATATATTCAGACTTATAACCATATATTCAGATTTACTTCTATATATTCAGACTTATAACCATATATTCAGATTTACTTTATATATTCAGACTTATAACCATATATTCAGATTTACTTCTATATATTCAGACTTATAACTTTATATTCAGATTTGCCTCTATATATTCAGACTTATAACCATATATTCAGATTTACTTCTATATATTCAGACTTATAACCATATATTCAGATTTACTTCTATATATTCAGACTTATAACCATATATTCAGATTTACTTCTATATATTCAGACTTATAACCATATATTCAGATTTACTTCTATATATTCAGACTTATAACTTTATATTCAGATTTACTTCTATATATTCAGACTTATAACCATATATTCAGATTTACTTCTATATATTCAGACTTATAACCATATATTCAGATTTACTTCTATATATTCAGATTTATAACTTTATATTCAGATTTACCTCTATACATGTATATTCAGACTTATAACCATATATTCAGATTGACATTTATATATTCAGATTTATAACTATATATTCAGATTTACTTCTATATATTCACAATTTACATTTATATATTTAGACTTATAACTATATATTCAGATTGACATTTATATATTCAGACTTATAACTATATATTCAGATTGACATTTATATATTCAGACTTATAACTATATATTCAGATTTACATTTATATATAATTATATGTTCAGATTTACATTTATATATTCAGAATTATAACCATATATTCAGATTTACTTCTATATATTCAGACTTATAATTATATATTCAAAATTTACTTCTATATATTCACAATTTACATTTATATATTTAGACGTATAACTATATATTCAGATTGACATCTATATATTCAGACTTATAACCATATATTCAGATTTACTTCTATATATTCAGACTTATAACTATATATTCAGATTTACTTATATATTCAGATTTATAACTTTATATTCAGATTTACCTCTATACATGTATATTCAGACTTATAACCATATATTCAGATTTACTTCTATATATTCAGACTTATAACCATATATTCAGATTTACTTCTATATATTCAGACTTATAACCATATATTCAGATTTACTTCTATATATTCAGACTTATAACTATATATTCAGATTTACTTCTATATATTCAGATTTATAACTTTATATTCAGATTTACCTCTATACATGTATATTCAGACTTATAACCATATATTCAGACTGACATTTATATATTCATATTTATAACTATATATATTCAGATTTACATTTATATATTCATATTTATAACTATATATTCAGATTTACTTCTATATATTCAGACTTATAACTTTATATTCAGATTTACCTCTATATATTCAGACTTATAACCATATATTCAGATTTACTTCTATATATTCAGACTTATAACCATATATTCAGATTTACTTCTATATATTCAGACTTATAACCATATATTCAGATTTACTTCTATATATTCAGACTTATAACTTATATTCAGATTTGCCTCTATATATTCAGACTTATAACCATATATTCAGATTTACTTCTATATATTCAGACTTATAACCATATATTCAGATTTACTATATATTCAGACTTATAACCATATATTCAGATTTACTTCTATATATTCAGACTTATAACCATATATTCAGATTTACTTCTATATATTCAGACTTATAACTTTATATTCAGATTTACTTCTATATATTCAGACTTATAACCATATATTCAGATTTACTTCTATATATTCAGACTTATAACCATATATTCAGATTTACTTCTATATATTCAGACTTATAACTTATATTCAGATTTACTTTTATATATTCAGATTTACCTCTATACATGTATATTCAGACTTATAACCATATATTCAGATTTACTTTTATATATTCAGATTTATAACTATATATTCAGATTTACTTCTATATATTCACAATTTACATTTATATATTTAGACTTATAACTATATATTCAGATTTACTTTTATATATTCAGACTTATAACTATATATTCAGATTTACTTCTATATATTCAGACTTATAACTATATATTCAGATTTACATTTATATATTCATATTTATAACTATATATTCAGATTTACATTTATATATTCAGATTTACTATATATTCAGACTTATAACCATATATTCAGATTTACTTCTATATATTCAGACTTATAACTATATATTCAGATTTACTTCTATATATTCACAATTTACATTTATATATTTAGACTTATAACTATATTCAGATTGACATTTATATATTCAGAATTATAACCATATATTCAGATTTGCTTCCATATATTCAGACTTATAACTATATATTCAGATTTACTTCAACATATCCACAATTTACATATATATATTCAGACTTATAACTATATGTTCAGATTTACATTTATATATTCAGAATTATAACCATATATTCAGATTTACTTCTATATATTCAGACTTATAACTATATATTCAGATTGACATTTATATATTCAGACTTATAACTATATATTCAGATTTACTTTTATATATTCACAATTTACATTTATATATTTAGACTTATAACTATATATTCAGATTTACATTTATATATTCAGACTGGCT
The DNA here is from genome assembly GCF_012432095.1 of Onychostoma macrolepis. Lineage (NCBI taxonomy): Eukaryota > Metazoa > Chordata > Actinopteri > Cypriniformes > Cyprinidae > Onychostoma > Onychostoma macrolepis. The sequence continues at coordinate 29,940,298 of NC_081169.1, read as the reverse complement.
CTTTGATCGCCTGGTGGCTGGCTGCAGGACAGGCCATATATTCAGATTTACCTCTATACATGTATATTCAGACTTATAACTATATTCAGATTTGCCTCTATATATTCAGACAAAACAATATATTCAGACTTATAACCATATATTCAGATTTGCTTCCATATATTCAGACTTATAACTATATTCAGATTTACATTTATATATTCAGATTTACATTTATATATTCAGATTTACATTTATATATTTAGACGTATAACTATATATTCAGATTTACATTTATATATTCATATTTATAACTATATATATTCAGATTTACTCTATATATTCAGACTGACATTTATATATTCAGACTTATAACTATATTCAGATTTACTTCTATATATTCAGATTTACTATATATTCAGACTGACATTTATATATTCAGATTTACCTCTATATATTCAGATTTACTTTTATATATTCAGACTTATAAGTATATATTCAGATTTATAACTATATATTCAGATTTACTTCTATATTCAGACTTATAACCATATATTGATTTACTTCTATATATTCAGATTTGCCTCTATATATTCAGATTTACTATATATTCAGATTTACTTCTATATTCAGACTTATAACTTATATTCAGATTTGCTTCCATATATTCAGACTGACATTTATATATTCAGACAAAACAATATATTCAGACTGACATTTATATATTCAGATTGACATTTATATATTCAGATTTGCTTCCATATATTCAGATTTGCCTCTATATATTCAGACTGACATTTATATATTCAGATTTACTCTATATATTCAGATTTATAACTATATATTCAGATTTGCCTCTATATATTCAGATTTGCCTCTATATATTCAGACTGACATTTATATATTCAGACAAAACAATATATTCAGACTTATAAGTATATATTCAGATTTACTATATATTCAGATTTACTTATATATTCAGAATTATAACCATATATTCAGATTTGCTTCCATATATTCAGACTTATAAGTATATATTCAGATTTACATTTATATATTCAGATTTACCTCTATATATTCAGACTGACATTTATATATTCAGATTGACATTTATATATTCAGATTTACCTCTATACATGTATATTCAGACTTATAAGTATATATTCAGATTTACATTTATATATCCAGCTTTATAACTATATATTCAGACTGACATTTATATATTCAGAATTATAACCATATATTCAGACTTATAACCATATATTCAGATTTACTTCTATATTCAGACTTATAAGTATATATTCAGATTTGCCTCTATATATTCAGACTTATAATTATATATTCAAATTTACTTCTATATATTCAGATTTACTCTATATATTCAGACAAAACAATATATTCAGACTGACATTTATATATTCAGATTTACATTTATATATTCAGAATTATAACCATATATTCAGACTGACATTTATATATTCAGATTTACCTCTATATATTCAGATTTACATTTATATATTCAGATTTATAACGTTATATTCAGATGTTCTGTAGCGGTCATGTGAGGAGATTTTACTCTTCTCCGTGTCAGAGGTTATATACATTTATAATACATAATTAAACTTTTAATTTAATTTAACTCAGTGATGCAAATCAGAATTTGTATCAGCTGTTACTCCAGTTTTCGGTGTAATATGATCCTTCAGAAATCATTCAAATATATTGTTTTATTACCAGTGTTGTTGAAAAAAACAAAACAAAAAACAGCATATGCTGGTTAGGTATGTTTTGAAGCTGAGATGCTGGTTTATGCTGATCATGTGCTGGTCTTGAGCTGGTTGGACCAGCTTAGGACCAGCAAAGGACCAGCTTAAATCAGTTCAAACCAGCATCCCATGCTTCAAAACATACCTAACCAGCATATGCTGTTTTTCAACAGGAAACAGTTTTGCTGCTTAATATTTTTTGGAACCTGTGACAGTTTGTTCAGGATTCTTTTATGAATATAAAGCTAAAAAAGAACAGCATTGATAATAAATCAGGCTGATAAAAATTCTGATTTGCATCACTGAAATAAATTACATTAAAAAAAAATTAAAGGTATTTTGAACGGCAGTGTGTGTGTGTGTGTGTGTGTGTGCGTGTGTATAAAAATGTATCTAAATATCTATATATCTAAATAAAAATAGATTATATTCAGTATATGATCCAAAGTAACTAGTAACTAACTACTTGAGTAGTTTTTTTATCCGATACTTTTTTACTCTTACTCAAGTAACTATTCAGACTATTACTTTTACTTTTACTTGAGTAAATATTTCTTCAAGTACTTTTACTTTTACTTGAGTACAGTTTTTGGGTACTCTACCCACCTCTGCTTCCAATACAATTTTCTGAAAGATGGTTTTGGTCATTTAAGGTAGTTGTTATCACGCTGATATATGTTCAATTGTTCGTTTTTGTGATAAGTTTGATTTTAGCTAGTAATTTGATGCTATAAAAACGGGGCGTGTCGTTATGGTTGATTGGATCTGCGGGTCTCCACCTCTCGAAACTACTGCGCAGACTCTGGCTTCAAACGAATCTCTACTGCGCAGACTCTGGCTTCAAACGAATCTCTACTGCGCAGACTCTGGCTCCAAACGAATCTCTACTGCGCAGACTCTGGCTCCAAACGAATCTCTACTGCGCAGACTCTGGCTCCAAACGAATCTCTACTGCGCAGACTCTGGCTTCAAACGAATCTCTACTGCGCAGACTCTGGCTCCAAATTACGTAATTTACTCAAGATGGCAGCGGCCATACTGAGATGCTTTGGCTTCACTTTTCTATAGTGGAAGGACTAGGAGACGTGTCATCCATCTTTTTTTACAGTCTATGATTCAGACTTATAAGTATATATTCAGATTTACTTCTATATATTCAGACAAAACAATATATTCAGACTTATAACTATACACTGCGTTCCAAATTATTATGCAAGTGATATATCAGTAGGATTTCGGTACAATAAAGAGTCAGATTTTTGTTTGTGTTGTTTTTCACATCTTTTTAGTTAACTGGTATGAATCTCAGACAGGTTTGTTCAATAGTTTGCCAGGTCTTCTCAGGTAAACGGAAACCCTACTTAAAGAGGTTGTTCCACATCATTAAGCAAGTCACAGTTCTCATGAAATATGGTGAGGAAGAAAGATCTTTCTGAAGATGAAAAGCATGAAACAATGCAATGTCTTGCAAAAGGCATCAAAACAAACAATATTTCGCGAAAAGCAAATAGAAATGATTGAACTGTCAAAAGATTTGTGAGTGACTTAGAGCACAGAAGATCTTGGTCAGATAAAGATTTATTAAGGAAAGTTTTTGTCAAACAAATCTCTTTGTGAGGTTTGGTTAGCAGCGACTGAAACGCAGCTTTACACACAACTGCAGTCTGCATGAAGAGGATCTTTGCTGCTCAGCAGTGGCTTTTTTACAGCTGGTATTACAATGCAGTTCATTTGTTTGACAAAAACTTTCCTTAATAAATCTTTATCTGACCAAGATCTTCTGTGCTCTAAGTCACTCACAAATCTTTTGACAGTTTAATAATTTCTATTTGCTTTTTGCGAAATATTGTTTGTTTTGATGCCTTTTGCAAGACATTGCATTGTTTCATACTTTTCATCTTCAGAAAGATCTTTCTTCCTCACCATATTTCATGAGAACTGTGACTTGCTTAATAATGTGGAACAACCTCTTTAAGTAGGGTTTCCATTTACCTGAGAAGACCTGGCAAACTATTGAACAAACCTGTCTGAGATTGATACCAGTTAACTAAAAAGATGTGAAAAACAACACAAACAAAAATCTGACTCTATTGTACCAAAATCTTACTGATATATCACTTGCATAATAATTTGGAACACAGTGTATATTCACAATTTACATCTATATATTCAGATTTTTATATAATTATTTCCTGTTTGGCACCTCATAATACACACACACACACACACACACACACACACACACATATATATATATATATATATATATATATACACACACACATACACACATATCATACATACATACAGTGGCAAGTTTGGGAACCCCTTGCAGAATCTGTGAAAATGTGAATAATTTTAACAAAATAAGAGAGATCATACAAAATGCATGTTATTTTTTATTTAGTACTGCCCTGAGTAAGATATTTTACATAAAAGATGTTTACATATAGTCCACAAGACAAAAAAAAATAGCTGAAATTATTAAAATAACCCCCTTCAAAAGTTTGGGAACCCTTGGTTACCTAGATGATCTACGACTGTTTTTGTTGTTTGTTTTGTGATGGTTGTTCATGAGTCCCTTGTTTGTTCTGAACAGTTAAACTGAGCACTGTTCTTCAGAAAATCTATCTCCTCCATGTCCTGCAGATTCTTCAGTTTTCCAGCATCTTTTGCATATTTGATCCCTTTCCAGCAATGACTGTATGGTTTTGAGATCCATCTTTTCACACTGAGGACAACTGAGGGACACAACTATTAAAAAAGGTTCAAACATTCACTGATGCTCCAGAAGGAAATACAAAGCATTAGGAGCCGGGGGTTGAAAACTTTTGAACAGGATGAAGATGTCCAAATTTTTCTTATTTTGTTGAAATATCCTTTTTCCACATAGCACTGCCCTTCGGAAGCAACAGAAGATACTTGTATGTTTCCCGGAAGACAAATTAAGTACAATTTACCTTTCTCTTCAAATTCAAAAAGTTTTCACCCCCTTCTTTCACCTCTTAATGCATTGTGTTTCCTTCTGGAGCATCAGTGAATGTTTGAACCTTTTTTAATAGTTGTGTTTGAGTCCCTCAATTGTCCTCAGTGTGAAAAGATCTCAAAATCATACAGTCACTGCTGGAAAGGATTCAAATATGCAAAAGATGCTGGAAAACTGAAGAATCTGCAGGACATGGAGGATTCTTCTGAAGAACAGCAGGCAGTTGAACTGTTCAGAACAAACAAGGGACTCATGAACAACCATCACAAATCAACAGCAACAACAACAACAAAAAAACAGTCGTAGATCATCCAGGTAACCACACACAGTATTAAGAAACAAGGGTTCCCAAACTTTTGAAGGGGGTTATTTTAATAATTTTTGTCTTGTGGACTATATGTAAACATCTTTTATGTAAAATATCTTACTCAGGACAGTACTAAATAAAAAATAACATGCATTTTGTATGATATCCACTGTATATATATAGAGAGAGAGAGAGAACATTGTTGTGATTTATCTTCAAATGTAACATAATCGCATTAGTGGAAGTGCATTAGCATGGTTCAAATCGTACTTATCTGACAGCCATCAGTTCGTAGCAGTGAATGAAGAGGTATCATATCGATCACAAGTGCAGTATGGAGTACCTCAAGGCTCAGTACTAGGGCCGTTACTTTTCACGCTCTATATGTTACCCTTGGGAGATATTATCAGGAGACATGGTGTTAGCTTTCACTGTTATGCTGATGATACTCAGCTCTATATTTATTCGCGGCCCGGTGAAACACACCAAATTGAGAAACTAATGGAATGCATAGTCAATATGAAAACCTGGATGACAAGTAATTTCTTACTGCTAAATTCTGAAAAAACAGAGGTGTTAATTATCGGACCTAAAACCCCACATGTAATAACCTAGAACATTATCTAACACTTGACGGCTGCTCTGTCAATTCTTCATCCTCAGTCAGGAACCTAGGTGTGCTGTTCGATAGCAATCTTTCCTTTGACAGCCATGTTTCTAGCATCTGTAAAACTGCATTTTCCATCTTAAAAATATATCTAAATTGCGACCTATGCTCTCAAAGTCAAATGCAGAAATGTTAATTCATGCGTTCATGACCTCAAGGTTAGACTATTGTAATGCTTTATTGGGTGTTTGTTCTGCACGCTTGATCAACAAACTACAGTTAGTCCAAAATGCAGCAGCTAGAGTCCTTACTAGAACCAGGAAATATGACCATATTAGCCCGGTTCTGTCAACACTGCACTGGCTCCCTATTAAACATCGGATAGATTTTAAAATCTTGTTAATTACTTATAAAGCCCTGAATGGTTTAGCTCCTCAGTACTTGAGCGAGCTCTTATCACATTATAGTCCTCCACGTCCACTGCGTTCTCAAAACTCTGGCAATTTGATAATACCTAGAATATCAAAATCAACTCCATTCTGTCTCAGAGGGAGTTTTGGTTCCTTGCCGCTGTCGCCTCTGGCTTGCTTAGTTGGGGACACTTAATTTCTAGCGATATCGTCAACTTACGATACTATTTAAACTGAGCTGAGCTGGACGATGTCATCACTGAATTCAACAACGAAATGCCTTTAACTGAAAATTGAGTGTTTAATCTTGTAATTTTACATTATTGACACTATTTTCCTATTTGATACTGTAAAGTGCATTGACACAATCTGTATTGTTAAAAGCGCTATACTGTATAAATAAAGGTGACTTGACTTGAAATGTAACATGTGAATCTGTTATCTTGCACTGAAATATATAAAGGGAACAATAAATATTTTAAATGGTTTCTCAAAGATATCCCAAAAATAATAATTTGGTAAAAAAAAAACAAATTCCAAAAATTAATTTGAAATATACTTAAAAATAGATTTGAAAATAGATTTTTTGCCGTATGAGAATGGAGGATGAAATAGAAAATCAGTACGACACTTGTTGTGTTAGAAATGGAGTTGAAGCGATGAATCATAATCAGACTGTAAGAGGCTGTTGGCAAATGGAGCATCAGAGCGTTACATAAGAGACTCTTGCAGAGACGCTATTGATCATCAACCAGAAACAAACCCCCAGAAAAACCCACTACAATCACACAACCCTGTGGACCATAGAATGCGGTTGCTAAGCTGTTCAAAATAGTGTTGCTATGGTGTTCTAACCACAGAAAACCATAGCAACTGCATAGCAATGTGATAAATAACATTTTAATCACCTTAGATATTTTCTTATTGGTCCGAGTGACGAGAGTCGCATTAAAGTACATTTAGTTTCAAATACATATTTTAAATATATTTTTAAAATGGCCAAAAAATATAACTTTGATAAAATAGGTTTCAAAATATATTTACGTAAATATATTTTCAGTTTCACTAATGTTTTGTTCGGCCATTTAACGAAAAAAAAAAAATTGTAACCAATATAATTTTTTTTTTTAAGCATTTAATAATACATATTTATATATTTTGAAAATACATTCACATATATTACATTTGAAGAAAAAACATTATTTGTTTTCTATTCAGAATGCAGTTTTTCTAACATATTTTAACGCTTTGATCTCTGGTCAGGCTATACTGTAAGATTGGAAATGTATTTTCATGCCCCTAAAATATTGGTAAATATTATAAGGTATTATAAGGTATAAGGTTGAAATTAAAAGGTATTTTCAATGTCAAGAATATATTTCATTTCCTTTGACTGTTAAATATGTGACAACATATATAATAATAATAATATATATATATATATATATATATATATATATATATATATATATATAACACACACACACATATATATATATATATATATATATATATACATACATATATTGCTTTATTTTAGTGTTGTGTGTTTTTGTATTTGTGTTAAAAAAAAAAAAAAAGTTAAAAAAAAAGCAGTGGAATCAAGACAAATATCACTCTTAAAATCAAACACATGACATCTTTATCCGGTAATATTCTCGTCTGCAAATGAGCAGCTGTGTCTCGCTGTAGGACTGCTGTTGCTATGGAAACACTGGATAAGACAGGAAGTGGCTGGGCTGTAGGGGGGAAGTGATGTAACGAGGTTGGATGGTGCAGTCTGGCATTTGGACATTATTTACAGCAACCGAAACACAATCTGAGCGCCGGGGTCCGTTCTTCGTACCTCGCTTTGAAAGATTCCAGCAGATCTTCTACTCGTGATAACTGATCTCTGGCTAATTTGGTTCTTCAAACTAATTTGTGGATATCTGGATTAAGTTGTCTAAGATTACTGCGCGTTCTCGTGTTCCCCGAAAAGGGCAGATGTATCGATCCTCGAAACCACGATCAGCAGTGCAGCGATTGGCTGGCGGCAAGACAGCAACGTAATGACATCACATCATTAAAAAAAGACACCTGACGAAAAACGACACATTTCTGGACTTTTATAAGGAAACAGACAAGCGAACAAAACTACATAAATGTTATAATAGCTAAATGAAATGTGCACTGTTTTTATTTTATTTTTTTTTGCATGATTTCCAATTATTTATATTCACGATTTCTAGTATTTGTACGGGCTTTACATTGTATTTCAATGTTGTAATTAGCAATTCATTTAATTTTATCTTTGAAACAGATTTGTTACGTGACAGCATTAATTAAAGTGTCTTAAGAGTCATCATGTTTTCTGCATCTCCTGCGCTTCATCAAGCCACTCCCATAATATCTCAAATTAAGATATTATTATCATCACTCAAATTAATGCACGGCTCAGATCAACTGTATAGCATGTGTGTAAGACTCCCAATACCATAAAGTAATTATTTTATCATGCATGAATCTTTCAATGAGTAAAACTGGCTGTATTACAGACTACACAACATTATTATGATAAATTATTATTTTAAATGATTGTCCCTGGATCAGTAGAGTACTCTTGTAATAAAGTAGCTGTAGCTGGGACAGATTTTAAGTATCAATTCCACCTAAAAAGATGCAATCTAATCCTGTTTACATGAAATAAGCTGCTCCCAGCTGACAGACCTGTTGCTATGACAGCAACTCCGGATCAGCTTCGAAGAACCAACCAATCCAAGATCAAGCCAAATCATCAACAATCAAATCCAGCTAACTGAGTTAGCGACATATGAAGAACAGGCCCCTAATCTGAGTACCATTCATGAAAAATTTGTTGTCATTCCAAACCTGTATGACTTTCCTTCTTCAGTGGAGGAGAAAAAAAAGAAGGAGAAACACTCCAGAGTATTTCACAGTATTTATTAATATTTTTAAATTAGATTTATTGTAATCATTTTACTTTTAATTTAAGTTTTAGTCATTTTGTTATGCTTTTGTCATTTTTTTAATGTTACTATTTAGCTGTAATTCATAATTTATTTAGCTATAAGATATAATTTATGTTTAGTTCAGTTTAATTTTTAGTAATTTTAGTAATTCAACTTAAATGAAAATCAGAAATAATTTCTTAGAAACTCACTTAAGTTCTTTACATAAAATTTACATTTTATTTTATTTCAGTTAACAATAATTTTTTTATGGTTTTAGTGCTAACAATAATATCGTCTTAATCACACACACACACAAACACACACACACACAAATAAAAATAAATAAAAAATAAAATATTATTTAATTTCAGCTAGTTGCCAAGGCAACATTTTTCCATTCTCGTTTATCTCGATGTACTAACTAACTGAAGTAAAAATGAATAAACTATATAAACATTAAAAAAAACAAAAACAAATGAAAATAAAATTAAATAAAGAACAAAATTACTAAAACTAAAATGAAAACAAAATAAAACTTAACTATAAAAGTAAATAAATAATACTAAAATACTAGTTGGCATTTCAGTTAATGACATATTTGTTTAATATATTATGACATTTTCATGGTGGTTTTTGGAGTTTAATGTACTGTGTGTGTGTGTTAGATATACTGTATATGTGTGTGCATTTGAGTATGATTGTGTACCTGTTTGTCTATTCAGGTGGGGACTTAAACCTGAATGCACACAGACTCATGGGGACTCGTGTCACGGGTAAACAAGCTAATAAATCACACAGAATGGAGTTTTCTGAAAATCTAAAATTGCCTGTAGTCTCCTGTAAGGGGTAGGTTTAGGTGTAGGGTTGGTGTAGGACGATAGAATACACGGTCTGTACAGTAGAGAAACCATTACGCCTATGGAGAGTCCCCACAAGGATAGCTGACCAGACGTGTGTGTGTGTGTGTGTGTGTGCGTGCGTGCGTGCGTGCGTGCGTGTGTGTATTAGATATACTGTGTACTGTATGTGTGTGTGTGTGTGTGTGTAAGTATGATTGTGTGCATATGAGTATGATTGTGTGTGTGTGTGTGTGTGTGTGTGTGCGCGCATTATACTGTATGTGTGTATATATAAGTATGATTGTGTGCGTGCATGTGCATGTGCGCGCTTTAGATATACTATATACTGTATATGTGTGTGTATATAAGTATGATCGTGTGCGTGCATGTGCGCGCTTTAGATATACTATATACTGTATATGTGTGTGTATATAAGTATGATTGTGTGCATATGAATATGATTGTGTGTGCGCGCATTATACTGTATACTGTATATGTGTGTGTATATATAAGTATGATTGTGTGCGTGCATGCGCGCACATTAGATATACTATATACTGTATATGTGTGTAAGTATGATTGTGTGCATATGAATATGATTGTGTGTGCGCATTATACTGTATACTGTATATGTGTGTATATATATAAGTATGATTGTGTGTGTGTGCGTGCATGCGCACATTAGATATACTATATACTGTATATGTGTGTAAGTATGATTGTGTGCATATGAATATGATTGTGTGTGCGCATTATACTGTATACTGTATATGTGTGTATATATATAAGTATGATTGTGTGTGCGTGCATGCGCGCACATTAGATATACTATATACTGTATATGTGTGTGTAAGTATGATTGTGTGCATATGAATATGATTGTGTGTGTGCGCGTGCATTAGATATACCGTATACTGTATGTGTGTGTGTATATATATATATATATATATATATAAGTATGATTGTGTGCACATGAGTATGATTGTGTGTATGTGTGCGCGCGCGCGCATTAGATATACTGAATACGTGTGTGCATACAAGTATGATTGTGTGCATATGAGTATGATTGTGTGTGTGTGTGTGCGCGTGTGTATTAGATATACTGTGTACTGTATGTGTGTGTGTGTGTGTATACAAGTATGATTGTGTGTGTGTGTGCGCGTATGCATTAGATATATACAGTATACAGTATAAGTATGATTGTGTGCGCGTGTGTGTGCGTACACTAATTAGATTGTCAAAACTGTCTGATTGACTATAACCCATAATTTCTTGGTGAATCATGGATCTCCATGGTAACACTGGAACATCTGAGAACAAAAGTGGCCCTTATAGAAAAACAGAGAGTGCTTGACATTTACCGAACGCAAAGAACAAAACCAGGACGAGCGACAGTAACACAATTACACAGACACAAAGAAAGAAAAAGGGCAGTTCATTTCGTTTTCACATTAGTATTATTTTTTTCCTGATGTAGACAATATCACACAGTGATAATTCAGAGACAGAAAGAGAGAAAGAAAGCAATAAACAAGCATCTTGTGAACAAACCACAGCGTTACTCACTTACTCCAAATTCACCGCAAAAACCACACGTACAAAAATAGAGCAACTCTCCCAAAGTCCTTCAAACTGACCCACATTTACAAGTCACCAACACTGGATCAACTCCGAAACATTCATCGCGTCCGTCTGAGGACGAAAATGCTTTAAAACAGGCAAAAACAAACATTCCATTCAATAATATATTCAAAATTTATAATAATAGAAAAACAGCATAACTTGATCGTCTGTATTCTTACGCATTCTATGTCATGGTATAAACATTCGGCATTCGTGCGTCGCTTCGTAAACGACGGTGAGTTTTTGACGTAATCAGCAAGCCATGCCAACCAGGGACCAGGGAACAGGCGTCATGTGATCAAGACCCAGAATGCAATGGGGCCTGATGTCACATGAGGAGCAGGAATACATAACAGCCAAATCCACAAACCGTGCGAAACAACTGGACGTCCAGGACTTCGCGCTCAGTCCGGCACTTGCGCGACACATGCATGATAATGAGGTCGACGTCAGTCTTGCGTTCCTCCGTTTACTTCGTCAAGATGCATGTTTTTCATGAGCCTGAGAACGAAAGATTCAGTGTTTTCCAAGAGACAAGAGCAACTGGCACCCAAAATATAAATAAGTGGGCGGAGCCCGAATGCAAACCAACGGGTGGAGTCCAAATGCAAATAAGTGGGTGGAGCCTGAATACAAACCAGCAGGGGGAGTCCGAATGCAAATCAACGGGCGGAGTCCAAATGCAAAAAAGTGGGCAGAGCCCAAATACAAAATATGTGGATTCTGAATGCAAATTAGTGGGTGGAGCCTGAATGCAAATCAAAGGGTGGAGTCCGAATGCAAATTTGTGGGTGGAGTCCAAAAGAAACATGCAATGTTCACTGCTCTTCTCCCTCTTCTTCCTCTACGTATTCCTCGTCGAGTGAGACGACGCCGGACGAAGCCACATCCGACACCTTCCTCCGCGTGGAATATTCCGGCGGGAGGCAGACTCCACCCCCGCAGTCCTTACAAGGCATGTCCTCGTCTCTGAACGTCTCTGAAAACGTTTCCAAGCAGCAGGGGGAGAGGCCTCGCCTGTGCCCCGCCCTGTGTAGGCGGGCTAACAGGAGCTCCTCCCCTCCCTGAAGAGCACCGAGGATCTTGGCGGTGAGGTCGGCGGCGGGCGTGTCCGTGTGACGCCCAAGATCCCGAAGCAACGGGTGTCTCTCGTCCAAACTGCACATGCTGGAGCAGAGCGTGTCCGACGGCGACCCCGGCGACTCCACGGGAGGTGAAAGGTCAGCGCCCACGCCGCTCTCCGCCTCACACAGGCCACGCCCCCGCAGGTGAGCCTGACACACCTGAGTGTGCAGGAGATCCCGCAGGTAATGAGGGTACGAGGACAGATCTGAGAGGAGACCACAGGTGCGTTAGAATCACAGCAACAAATCAATACTTCAATCAAGCATGTTTACTTATTTTTACTAGAAAACAAGATAATGAGGCATCTATGTATATATATCTATGTGTCAGAGCAGGTTGACGCGTCACGCTCCGGATGTTGTGACAGTTGGACATTGAGGTATATCAGAGGTAAAAAATTATATAAATACTGTTCAGTTTCTCGCACAAACCGATCGTTTCGTGTCTTAGGACATCAATGTATCGTCACGAGCCGCAGGGTTTAATTTGGATTTGTCTGTGCATGCTTTTTTTTCTCTCAAAGATTGTGTGTCCATTGACTTGCATTATATGATTGACAGACTGCAACGGTTTGAGTTAAAAATCTTCGTTTGTGTTCTACTGAAGAAACAAAGTCACCTACATCTTGGATGCCCTGGGCGTAAGCAGATAAACATCACATTTTCATTTTTGGGGGAACTATCCCTTTAAACATATTTTCTTGTTTTATTTTACTTTATCTGTTCATTCATTCACTTATTTATTATTATAAATAAATTTTATAAATATATAATTTTTTATAAATTATATACACATATATAATTAATTATATTATTAATTACAGTTATTAATTTTGTGAGTGTGTGTTCACCATCATTTGGCTGAGAGTTTCTGTTTTCCAGAACAGTGGTTATATATTAAAGATCAAATATGTCCTGATTGTCTGTGAAAGTCGCGCCACAGCAGCGTTTGGCCTTTAACAGTTATTTGGCGCTGGAAGCGCGTCGTAACGCGTCTGATTAAAACACCGTGTAAACCTGCAAACTCTAGCTGTACAAGAGATGAGCAACTTCATTCCCTTCACTCTCTCTCTGCGGTCTGCCGCAGCAGAACACATTAAACTTGCAGGAGAAATGAATGCTGGGATATCGAATAGTGCTGGAGAGCAAAACGAGAGAAAGAGAGAGAGATGTTTTCTGAATGAAAGTAGGGCACTAGGACAGTAACGTCTGTGCTGCGATTCTGCGTTCAGTTTGATGGGGAGAGAAAACAAAAAAAATAGATAAAAGGATGGAAGAACGAACGAATACACAGAGAAGATGCAATTATATCTGTGCTTACACCACAATAATGTTTTAAGAAGAAGAATGTGTAATGTCTAATTTCACATGCTTATATATAAATACATTTTAATAATAATAATAAATTATGTTAGTCTATAAAATTATAACTATCTGTCTATAATTATAATATGAACAATGAATGAATATATATATATATATATATATATATATATATATATATATATATATATATATATATATATATATATATATATATATATATATATATATATATATATATATATATATATATATATATATATAATAAAAATCTAAAAATCTAATAAAATAATAATAAAATATTTGACATTATAAATTTATACTATGACTTCTAGTATTATAATTATACATTTATATTATAATTTATTATAACAAATTATAAATAACAATATTATTTAAATAATTTAATGTGAAATTGCTAAATAAATGCAACACATACTAGACATGCGTGCTGGTATTCGGTAATTCGATAAGTCACGATAACGAATATGCACGATATTGTGGTCACTTCAAAATACCGTGAATCACTTTTAATTTTTTCCAGATTATTCATATTTTTTGATTGCATTTTAAGAATACTTTTCCCATCAACTGGCCACAATGCACAACACCGCTGTATCAAAGATGCATGCGCTCTCATCTAAACTAGCACGGATGGCGGAACGAGTGAAGGACAGCAGATGGCGCTGATGGAACAGCAGAAATGCAGCCGTTACCCTGGAAACCCAGTAAAAAAAACCTGAAACTTATCTAAATGATTTAAACAGCCATTCAGATTTTTGTATTTGCTATAGTGTTAATCACAGCACTGAATATTTAAACACTTAGACTTAATAGGCTATTTATTTTCAAAAATTTTACATTTAAATCTGCACTACAGCATGCCCTAGATATTGTTTGAAAATGTTTTGATTCTTTATTGTTCGGTCACACTTTACATTAAGGCTCCACTGATTAACATTAGTTAATTAATTAGCTAAACTGCCAATGAAAAATTATTCTAAACATTCATTAATCAAAAGGTAATTACAATATTTAATAACACATTGTTAAAATCAAAAGTTGTAACTGTGTTATTTAATGGACCTGAGCTAACATGAACTAACAGTTGTATTTTTTAACAAAGATTAATAACTTCTGTAGCAAACGGTGGTAATGTTAATGCATTAGCTAAGGTTAACTAATGAGATCTTATTGTAAAGTGTTACCTATTCTTTATCATTCTTTTGCACTTTAATGTTTTACTTCATAATCTTTTTTTTGTGTAGCCTATTGCTTTGTTGTATTTATTTAAATGTTGAGTTCTTTGTTATAAGAGAAAAGTTATTAAACTTGTTATACTGTATTATGACCATTTTTTTGCAACTACATTTCAATACCGTGATAATACCATATACCGTGATAAAAGCATTAGCAATTAATCGCAACGTGTTCAGTTTCTCCGTTAATAAAAGTTGATACCGTTAATAAACACAGTATACTGACACACAACAACAGCACTCAACACCTTAATTACGCTTTATTTTAAACCACGACACATGAATAATGATTAAAGTAGATGCTATAATAAAAATCTCTACATCCATTAATAATATTAAAATAAATAGCAACTTGGTGTATCATTAAAAAATTTAAATCCACTAAGAAGTATTTTTGAACATTGACTCAGATCATGACGCAGCCAATCAGATTTTAGAGTCTGTTTTATAGTGTGTGTGTGTGTGTGTGTGTGTGTGTGTGTGTGTGTGTGTGTGTGTGTGTGTGTGTACCTGTGCTCTGTGTACCGGGCTCGTTTGCAGGTAGAAAATCTTCGTCATAAGAATCATCATTAGACTCGTCGCCGTCCACTGAAGACCAGGCGCGAAGCTTTGCCTCCGCGATGGCAAACTGCTCTGCCACTCCTGATTAAAAAAATAAATAAAAAAATAACCAAAACACCATTAATGACATTACCTACATTACACAACATATCTACATCAGATTTACACTAGAACACACTGCGGTTATTTGATCAAATGTAGCAGAGGGTGTGATGCGTCGCCGTGGATACAGGATGACTGAGGTCTTATTGGCTGCCACATAGAGGCCACGTTTGATTGACAGGTCATTTGAAACGGAACATTACCTAGATGTGCAATGATGACGACATCACAGCAGTGTCCTCAATGAGACAGGAAGTGACCTCACACACTCTCTCTCTCACACACACACAGTGTATGTGGTGACTGGGTTAAAGAGTCAATTAGCTAATTAAAGCTCTGTGTCTTAATTTATTGACAGGACACAAATGATTTTTTTAATTTTTTTTTTTATTTACCACAGATGCACTTGCAGCATATCTGCATACAGTGAAAAATTGCAATATAAGTACAACAAAATAAAGTAAAAATAGTGCAAACTGAGATATAAACAATTAAAATAGGTGCAAAAAAAAAAAAAAAACTGTTTAAAAAAAAAAAAGGTTATAATAAATAATATTTAAAATAAATAAAACTGCAAATAAAACCTCAATAGCTGCAAAATCTAATCAAATCAAAATAATGAATCTCAGTAGGTGCAAAAAAAAAAAATAATAAAAAAAAATCAAATTAATTAATGTCAATAGGTGCAAAAAAAAAAAAAAAAAATTATATATAACACCCGATTGACCTGTATTAAACCAGCATGAACCAGTATGGAAATGAGCAATTAAAAAACAAAAGGAATTAACAATTTGGGTGCAGAAACGCAAAAATAACCAGAGTATTAAAACCCTTCCTCCATCTGTCATTGGTCAGTCAAACAGATCGAAACAGCCCCAAAAAAAAATAAATAAAAAAAATCACATCATTGGTTGTTTGAGAACCCAGGTGTAAAACAAGTACTCTTCCATAATGTACTTAAAGTGCTCTATTTTTGCACACTGATTTTGTACTTAAGTACTAAAGGATCATTTTTAAGATTAAGATAAACTTAAGATCATCTAAGTGTACTCAACTGTACTATTTTCACATCATTGAAAATAGCACAGTTGCTATTAAATACACTTATTTAAAAAATGTTTTTAGCTACCACTTGTAGTACACTTGAGTGTTCTAGTGAATGAAAGATGGGTTCGAGCGTACTGTTCGAAGTGGTAGCTAAATACATTTTTTAAACACAAAGACAGTATTTTAAAAGTGCATTTTAGTTCATATTCATGGTGTCTCAAAATAGCACGGTTGAGTACACTTAGATGATCTTAAGTTTATCTTAAGTACTACTAAAGGATCATTTTTAGTATATTAAGTACAAAATAGTGCGTGAAAATAGAGCACTTTAAGAACAACATTGAAGTGCACTTGTTTTTCACCTGGGAAGCCTGACATGTCAATCTCTGACGCAAACAGATCAATGTTATGAATATAGTTTGAGTCTCTCTTTATCTCTCCATCTTTGCTTGTGTTAATTCATAGATTCATCCTTCCATTCATCTTTTACCCTTTGCTGAGGGCTTGATCAGCAAACACTCACACAAAGAGAGTTTTGGCAAATTTCCTAGAGTTCGATTTTATCCACAGAGTCACCGAGGGTGTGTTTCCGCAGGACGGACAGTACACACACACACACACACACACACACACGTTCACAAGGACATTCACAAACCTCAGCTGCAAGCAAACAATCCTCACACACACACACAAAATGACATGAATACTTAGTCACTGTATGAAAAGGACAATCCCACGACATTGACAGAGACAGAGAGAGAGAGAGCGAGCGAGCTGTGAATGAATTCCTCTCAGGTTCGGCCCATAAATCGTCATGTCGTTGCAGGAAAAACGCTTCGTCACACCAAGAGCAACAGAAAGTACCCTTTAGAGGACAGACAGGGCTCTTGGGAAAGGTCAGAGGTACGGATGGGAATCGTTTAAAGAATTGTTAAGGAAGTGGAATCGTTAAGCAAACATGAACCAATAACTCATGAGCTCGATCGTTAGTCCGATTACTCATTAAAGGAACAAGGCTCTCAAGAGTTATTTCTCCATCAATCAGACTGGATTGTGTGGTTTGTTAACGAGGTCAGTGCAACAGGGTTTCATCAATAACGTTTATACATTTGAAAGATGTTTTTATCCAAGGCACCTTTATGAAATTCCTTTGATCCGTTCATGCATTCCCTGGGAATCAAACCCATGACTTTGGTGCCATGCTTTATGTTTGAATAAGCATTAAATTTTAATATATGAAAAATAAATAAAATGCAATAAAATAAAGCAAAATAAATCATTTCAAAACTGCAAATGAAACAAAATAAAATATACAATGAAAAAATAAAATAAATAAAAGATGGGAATCTCTTATGAGCTCGATTTGCTGGTTACTTCAAAATAAAAAAAATAAAAAATGTAATAAAATAAAGCCAACCAACAATTAAAAATTTTTTTTTTAAGATATACAATAAAAATAGCACAAAATTTTTATTTTATTTTTTAGAGCATACAGTAGATGGGAATAAATCATGAGCTCGACTTACTGGTCAATTACTTCAAAATAAAAAAAATAAATAAAAAAAGCAAAATAATTAAAACCTCAATGGGGCAAAACAAAACAAAAAATAAAATATACATTTGTTGTCCCAACATATTACATATTAAAAAAATAAAATAAAATAAAAATCCATGTCATGACCCCTTTAATACCTTCACATGCCTAAACTCAGAGGCGGACAGTAGTGAAGAAAACTTTACTTCACGACATTCCAAAGCATAATATTGTACTTTTTACTGCACTGCGTTTCATATTAAATATCATTTACTTAATTACATTAGAAATCTATTACTTTCTTACTTTTACTCAAGTAAAAGTAGTTCAAAGATTTACTCGAGTACAAGAAAGTACTACATTTTTAATGTACTTAGTGTATATTTATTTAATGCCATGTCAGCATCTTTAAGCTATTTTTATGGCAAAAACAATTTAAAAAAATACAAGTATAACAAATACAATAAAAACCAGCAAACAAACAAACAAGTTATCTTACACAAGATTTTTTACATTAACATATGATAAAAATTCTAAAACTTCAAAATGATACAAAATAGCTTTTTTAGTGAGTTCACTTCATAAAAGAGTTTTCTACATACATTAAAAGCTGGACAGCCCAATAAAATGTGTTTGACAGAAAGGGAAACCTTGCAAAACATGCATTGAGTAGGGTCTTCACCTTTAAGCAAAAATGCATGAGTCAGTCTTGTATGACCTGTCCGACATCTGGTACTTGATCAAATCTAGTTTTAAAGTGCCCCTAGTATGGATTTTTGAAAATGACCTTTCATTTCAGTGTGTAACAGCTCTAAGTGAATGAAAACATCCTGCCAAGTTTTAAATTTGAAAGTACACCGTGTATAAAGTTCTTGACTTTGTCCAAATACCCACACTTGCAGTCTTTGCACTTGACCACTTAAATTAAAATGACGTAATTCCTGTATTTGGCCAAAGTCTTCAAGTGGGTGTGAAGACCACAAGTGTGTGTCGAACTTTTCATTACCTGATGGGACAAACTTATAGTGTTGTAAAAATGCAAGTGTTTACACAGCTTTATTTTAATTTGAATTACTTTGCATTTTAAAATCAACTTCTAGATGTCCATTCAGTAGTACTTTTTTTTTGCACAAACAAACAAAAATTTACTCAACCATTCTTCTCCCCAGAGTTACGTCGTCCGCCATTTTAGAGAGGATCACAACGCATACGCACGCTTTCGCCTAAGCGTAAACAGCACTTATTACGCAGCTTTCATTCATGTGCGCGCTTCCCCCATCATTTAAACGAGTCGTTTTTAAAATGAATCCCAAGCCATTTCATATTGACTTCAAGTGGGCGGGCAATATGCTAATGTTTCATGTTGGTCCTTTCATGTTGGTCTGAATGAAAATGCAAATTCATTCTTTGCCACTAGGTGCGGCTTTTGGAGTGATAAAAATAGCGGTTTCCCCGGCAACGCTGTACACAAAGCAGCACTGCGCTCACAAACACTGCTTTATCAGGCCTTACAGGCGAGATGAGATGAAAATGAGACCAATCGACCAATTACCGCAGTTAAGCGTATAAGACAATGAAAGTGTTTTTGACCTTGCATGCATGTCAACCTGTTGTTGGGGACTCCCAAAACCAAAATATGAACCTTTCATTACCCATAATAGGGGCACTTTAAAAGAGATTAAAATTTTTTTAAATCTGTCTGAAATTTCTGTATGAATTTCATGTAATTTATTATTTTTAATTGTCATTTTTAACGTTCTTAAGTATTAAAAGGTAAAACAAACAACTTATTTATGAAATGTAGCCTAGTGCAGTATGACATTATTCTTTGAAATGTAGTGAAGTAAAGTTTTCCAAAGAAATACACTCTGATAAACTACAGATACTTTTTAAATTTACTTGAGTAAAGTAAAAATACTTAGCTACTGTCCGCCTCTGCCTAAACCACTGGAACTGATTAAATAAGGAGCGTATCTCCAGCAGTCACTGACCTGCAGCGAATCTTGCCTCCTGCTCGCCCTCGGACAGATGCGAGTATGACGTGAGGTGCGACTCAAGGGCACTAGGTGCGTCGGTGGGTTTACACCAGCCCTTCCACTCGATCAGGTGAGCCACACGGCCCTGAGCCATCGCTGTGGGCTTCGTCACATGATCTTTGACCACCTGCGAGAAACCTGAACACACACACACGCAGGGGTCAGTGACCCGAATGCTGCATAAAACATGAGGAATAATCCAGGTCATGCTGTCAATCAGTACGACACAAAGGACTCATCACGTGCAATGAGAGCATGTGTGTGCGCGTGTTTACCGTGAAGATCTAGTGAGCTGTGATCTCTTTTATTCACTGTGTGTGGGTCAGGTTTTGTGATCTTTATGGAGACCAAATGACCTGAGAACAATACAGCATCTCAATGGAGACGCTTCATGTTCAAATCTATTGTTATTTGCCATTATTGCTGTAACTTTTATTACACTATCATTAATCAGCATTAAATTACTGCGTTAACTATTGAGAAGGTTTTTAAAAAGGTGCATCACCTACAACAGGAACTTAAACTAAATGGATGACTTTTGGCTATCATTAACACTAATCTGCATGAAATTAATGCATTTTATCTACTGACAAGGTTATAAAAAGGTGCATCACCTACAACAGCAGCTGAACCTAAGCTAAATAGATATTTGATTATTGCTTAACATTATTCAGCATTGAAACACTGTGTTTGACTATTGACAAGGTTAAAAAAATTTTTTTTTAAAGTGCATCTCCTACAGCATCAGTCTAAAATAAACTAGATATGTGACTATTGGTTAACATTAAAGTTAACCAGCATTAAGTTATTGTTAAATATTGACCATTTAAAAAAAAAAACACGCATCAACAACAGCAGCCTAAAATAAACCAAATAGATATTTGACTATTGGTTAATCTGTCACAGGTTGTTGGGGCAAGAAGCTCAAAGGAGCACGAAGGAGTCAGATAGTCAAACAAACACAGTCTTTTAATAAATCCACACAGAAAAAGCAAAGAATCTCTTCACACAAAGCAAGACAGGACAAAGAAACAGGGGAAAGGCAGGGCTATTAGTACTGAACCAAACGAAAGGAATTAATGGGATAATTAACAAACACAGGTGGAAACTAATGAACTATAACGAGGACAGGAACAGGAAGACCAAATAAGGGCAACTAAGGGAAACTAAACAGAACATACACGTGACATATCGCCCCCTCCCCTCCCAGAAGGCGCGTCTCGCGCCGTAACAGTTCCACCAGGGCGGGGGGGAGCAGGGAGCTCAGGATGCCATGGCGGAGCAGCCTCTGTGGCCTTGGCCCTCGGCCCGGCCACTATGGCAATGGATATATGCCCCCCCCCCCTTTTTCTTGGGGAAAATCAGGTCCTTAAGCGCCTGGAAGGAGTCAGGAGGGCGCTCTGGAGGGAGCGGAGCTGGCTGGGACCAGTGGAGATGAAGGAGACTCTAGAGGTGGAAGAAGGCTGGACAGGACCAGCGGAGATGAGGGAGACAAAGGATAGCTCATTTGAGCAAACTCTGGGGTGAGGATAGGCGCCGAGAACTCTAGGGGTAACACCATATCCAGGAGCTGTGAGATGTATGCTGGAGCCAACACTGGAGCGAGCTCTGGGGCTGGAGCCGATTCAGAGGCGAGGATGAGGGCTGCGAGCAGTCTTTTCCTCCTCATCCTCCTCTGTCGTTTGGGGGTGAACGAAACAGCTGGCGGGCTTGACGTTGCGGAAGCCGGCAGGCCTGACAGTGGAGCGGCCGGCCTTTCTGGGCTGAGGACAATGGTGAGGCTTAGGAGAACTCGGGAAGCGTGGGAGGAACGGAGGGAGCGGGCTCATTGGAACCGTATGTGGAGGGAACTGGCTTGCAGTGAGATGGAGCGTCCACGTGCTTCCGGATGGGAGGAGGATGATCCTCCACATCGACAAGGAACTTGGAGCAATTTAAATCTAGAACGTAATTAATAAAATCCGCTACGGGTCTGCGACAATCATCAGGAGTCAGGAATCTAAACAAATGATCTTTTAGTCCCATCCAGAAGCACGCATTAATCATGGAATGGCACCAACTCTCCAGATGCATCACGCTCAGAAATTCCTCCACATACTGCGCCAACAGCCATCCCTCCTGCTGAAAGTCCAGGAGAAAATCCTCAGCCCAGTTCATATTTATTGGTCCTGTCTTCTGTCACGGGTTGTTGGGGCAAGAAGCTCAATGAAGCACGAAGGAGTCAGGTAGTCAAACGAACAGAGTCTTTTAATAAATCCACACAGAAAAAGCAAACAACCTCTTCACACAACGCAAGACAGGACAAAGAAACAGGGGAAAGGCAGGGCTATTAGTACTGAACCAAATGAAAGGAACTAATGGGATAATTAACAAACACATGTGGAAACTAATGAACTATAACGAGGACAGGAACAGGAAGACCAAATAAGGGCAACTAAGGGAAACTAAACATAACATACACGTGACATAATCAGTATCCCATGAGGTCTACGTCTAAATTTGATGCAGAAACAATTCTCTCAGAAACAGCAAGAAACATTAAAATTAAACATGAAATTTTGAAGTAGAAAGACTGAAATAGTTTTTTTAACAGCTCTGAAAATTAATTTTGTTTTTGCATTTGTTTTGGAGGCTGTGCAAATGAATTATATTTTGATGACAGATTACAAAGACAAACATTTTTAATTGCAAATATTCCTGTAAATAAACATGCACATATTTAAATAAATATGCAAGCAGTAGGGTTTGGGTGTAGGATCGCAATTGTCAATGAAATCATGAAAGTCAGTGAGAGAGCTGCGAACTTTACCGTGAAGTGAAGATCTGGCCAGCGCTGCGATCTCCTGAATGGTGAGAGCTCGTCTGGATTTAGGTAACATGTCGCTGCCGTCCTCAACATTTACCTGAGAGGAGAAGATAAAACACTGAGTAAAAGCTTTAAAGAAGAGTTTATTTTCATTTCAAACAAAAACAGAGTTTATTTTCTGCATTTCTTCTCTTCTCTGGTTTGCTTCCTAATCTAGTTGTCTAATAAACCTGGCATGGTATATTATGAATATTGTTGATAAATTCTCTGTGATGTTGTTTTGGATAAAAGCCCCTGCTAAATGTACATGCAATTCAGTTTTAGTTAGGTTGGTTGTATTTAAGTGTATTGCCATATCAGCTTTACATGGCAGATTCAACATTCAACAATATAATACAATTATAATAAATACAAATATTTTGTAAAATTCAGCTTAATTAAAAAAATATATTCTTTAAATCCGTGATATTTCAGTGAGACACTAGTGTAATATTTCTTAATTTTATATTTCATTTTAATTTTAGTTAATTTTAGTGTGTTTTGTATAGATTTTATATAGTTTGTTTATATTTTTATTTCAGTTTTAGTTATTTTAGCACATCAAGTTAAACAAATTTTGCTTTGGAAAGTAGTTGAAATATTTAATTTAATTTCAGTTCAAATTTATTTTATTTCAAGTAACAAAAATGGGTAACACTATTTTAAGGTGTCCTTGTTACACGTTACAGGTACTTACTATTATAATAACACTTAATTATGCATAATTACATGCAAGTAACCCTAAAACAAACCCTAACCATATAGTACGTACATGTAGTTGATTAATATTACTCAGTACTTAAATGTATAATTGCACTGTAACAAGGACACCTTAAAATAAAGTGGAACCCAAAAATGTTATATGGTTTTAGTAAACTATAATAACCCTGTAATAACCCTCAAGTCTCAGTGATCTAGTCTGTAAATATGGCTCTGGTTCCTCCTTCAGTGTGCATCTGTGGGACGTTTTCTGCTGGTTTCTGCTCCAGCAGGTGCATCTGATCACAGTAAAGCAACAGCACATTCACATCCTCAACACACACGATTTGAGAAACACTTACACACTCAACTTCAAGACTTCGTGATGTGAAACCTCTAATACTGAGCACTAGTAACAGGTTGTTAAGATTTCAGCCAAATCTTGGCCTAAAAGTGAGAATCCCTCAAGAGCAAAGCTGCATTTCGAAACCTTCACGTCTCATCAGACCGTACACCAGGTTACAGTCCATGTGTAAGGTCACATGTGTTTCTGTGTCTTTAGTAACCGCAGGGGACGCATGCGACACGTGCACCTGGCGTGTTCGAACCCTCCCGAGTATGTATGAGTTTACTCACGAGGGTAAACGCATTAGCCAGCGCGTCATGGCATAGTTAGTGGAGCGGGCGGCAAAACAACAACAGATACGTATTGAAATAAAAAACACGCAAGCGCCATCCCCGAGAGCTCACGACATACATGCTGATAATTCCCTACATGAGCTGGAGAAAATAACAGCATTACAGTCTGCACACACACACAGCCGCAGAGAGCGTCGCCTACTGCCCTGCTGAACACTGAGATTCAGTCCCTGAAGAGCTCAAGCCCAGGAGAACTGCGCAAATTCAATGAGCGTCGTACAGCAGGAGTCTGTTACAGAAGCGTTTGCCATTTTACGGTCGTCTCGTTTTATAAAACTACAGCTGATGACCTCAATAAAACAATGGCATCGACCACAGCCCAGACACTCACTAGAGAATAGAATAGAATAGAATAGAATAGAATGCAGAACTTGTGTGCAGTAGAACAGAAAATGCCAATCTAGCCTAGATGGAGAAAATAGTAGCAGAGTGAAATACTCTAAACTAAAGCTGAATAGAATAGGACCACAGTGCAGTAGAAAATAACAGTCTAGAATACATTGAGAATAGATGAGTACAGTGGAGTATAATAGAACAGTGGAATGGAATAGAATAGAATAGAAGGACCACAGTGCAGTAGAAAATAACAGTCTAGAATAGATTTTGAGAATAGATGAGTACAGTTGAGTATAATAGAACAGTAGAATAGAATAGAATGACTGCAGTGCAGTAGAAAATAACAGTCTAGAATAGATTGAGAATAGATTGGTACAGTTGAGTATAATAGAACAGTAGAATAGAATAGAATGCAGAACTTCATTACAGTAGAACAGATCATGTCAATCTAGCCTAGATGGAGAAAATAGTAGTAGAGTGGAATAAAATAAACCAGAGCTGAATAGAATACAACAGAACAGAACAGAATAGAATGACTGCAGTGCAGTAGAACATAAATTAACAGTCTAGGAATAGATGGAGTATATGAGTAGAAGAGATTAAAATAGAACAGAGCAGAAAATAACTTGACTAGAATAGAGTAGAATAGGACAGAATACAATAATAGAACAGATTAGAAGAACCTCAGTGCAGTAGAACAGAAAATGGACGAGTAGAAAACAGTAGCAGACTAGAATGAAATAAACAGAAAATAATAGATTTGACAAACAGAATCTAATCGAATAGAATAGAGGACTGCAGTACAGTAGAAAATAACAGTCTAGAGGACAGTGGAATAGAATAGAACAATACAAAATAATAGAAACAATAGAACAAATTAGAATAGAAAACATTTCAGTGCAGTAGAACAGAAAACAACAAGACTAGATTGATAGGAGTACAGTAGAGTAAAACAGAATAGAAAAAAAGGCCAGATTAGCCTATATAAAAATAGAAGGACTTCAGAGGTGTAACAGAAAATAAAAGTCTAGACTAGAGTACAGTAGAGTAGAACAGAATAGAATATAAATGTTTATTTTCTATATAATATATAATAATTACGTGCAGTAAATCAGAAAATAACAGCCTAGATTCGATGGATAGGAGTACAGTAGAAAGGAATCGAAAACAATAGACCAGATTAGCCTAGATGACTAAAAACATAATAGAACAGAAGGACTTCAGTGCTACTAGAATAGAAGTAAATTGGAATCAAACAATAGAAAATAATAAACTAGGGAAAAATGGAATGGAACAGAACAAAGTAGACTAGACTGTTTAAAGCAGACTACACATCAAATCACAGACTATTCTACTCTAGTGTCAGACTGAATCTTGACTTCTCTATTTGCATGCAAACCAGCCCTCTGAGCACACACACACACACACACACACACACAGGTTTTATAACAGCAAACAGACAGTAATTAAACAGGAGCACTTTGAACAGGAGCCTCATCCGTCAGTCTGTCAGGCTGGAATACACACACATCTCATCATCAGAGCGACAGACAGCGATCAACGGCATTCCCAAACACACTGATGAAGACTGAGCAGTGATACCGGCTCTCCGCTCGCTCCACACAGGAACAAAAGCTTCTCTGTGGAGTCGGTCGTCAGCGACATGCCACGTCACGCTCACACCCCGTTATTCCGCTGGAACTTAGAAGGAAATGAGCATTTCTATAGCAACCAGTCACCATGGAACGATTTCTCCAAGGATACGGCGGGCTGGATGCTGGATGACGTCACATGCAGCACGTTTGATCAGGGTTACTGTGGCTCTCTCATGAACACACACTTTCCTGCAGTCTGGATTACACACAACACACATTTCCCATCATGACACCTGTCTCTCTCTCATGAGGCCCACAATTCCCTCTGAGATCCACCTGTGTTGCAGCATAATTGTACATTGTTTATATTTTATGTACTGTAGTATTTATATTACTACTTATTCTTTATAAGAGTGGCAGCCTTATTTTAGAAAAAAATTCTTCCTGATTTCACTAATTTATTTAAAGATTGTCATTTTGTTGTGCATTTTTGCCATATCTATTTTTATAGTTTTTATAAAAAATTTTTCAGTTTGAGTTATTTTAATACATCACAATAAACTAAATGAAACATGTTTACTTGGCAACTAGCCAAGTTTAAAAAAAAAATTCATTTAATGTTTAATTTAAGTAATACTTTTTTTTTTTTATGGTTTTAGTTAACAGTAATAGTCCAGGTCACTTTACTAGTGGGTTGTAGGTCTGATAAGAAAAGACAATGTAAAAAAAACAAAAGAAAAACAAAAACAAAAAAAAACACTAAATGCACATAATTTATAACTTTAATACAATTATAATCAAATAAAATTTTTTTTTTTATATATATATATATATATATATATATATTTATTTATATACACATACACACTTGATGTATAATAAATTAAACTGTAAATTTGAACTATATAAAATATTTAAAATTATATTAAAATTAAAAATATGATTAACTTTAATATTTTTATTTATTATTAATAATAATTTAAAATTATGATAGTATAAATTAATATTTTTTGCAACAAAATTAACATTAATTGCTTCAATTTAAAACATCGCCTACACAATACAGAAAGCTCTGACAGAATTTATGCACCAATTCACATTTGTTGATATTTAAGGCATGGAACCAATCTGACATTTGGATTTAGTTTATATATTCCCAATTTAAGTCAAATGAGTGTCAATTTCACAGAACTGAAATTCATAGTATTATGAGCTGCATAGTAAACTTGAATTTTTCCACCAAATCAGACAAAAAAGAAAGAACAAAAAAAAAGAAAAAAGCAGATCAGTGTCTCAGTCAAACAATAACTCAAAACCAGGTCTAAACAACAAAAGTTTTGCACGCTGAAATCTTAAAGCATCCCGTGGATTTACTCACTGTTGCGAGGCTGTTAAATGACCTGAAGTCAAAGGAAAAATACATTAGTGCAGCGACGCCGCGGATTCCGTTTGAAAAACCACATTAAGAACAAATTACTAATTACTCAGAATGACTCATGAATGATTAGAAAACTAACTAGTGAACATTTAATGAAACTCAGAGCGAGGAACCAAGTCTAGTGTAATTGGCCCGCTAACGACTCGGATGATCGGGTTAATTAGGTCATTATCAAGCCGAGAAAAGCTGAGAAAATCATTTTCTGCTCTGAGTACTGAGTCAGAAACTCCTAATCAGCTGCGATCTGACAGAAGCAGCACTCGACAGCATTTCTCTTTCTTCAGGCCGCGGTGCAGCCACAAGTGAGGACGTCTGGAAGACGTGACGTTATGTGAATGCAGGCTTCCTCGACCGCTAACCATATAATGATGACAGAAATAGCTTGTGAATGGCAGGCCTTGGAGCGAGACAGCAGAAGCAGGATCCGTGGCCCACTTTCTAATAACACAGGGTTTCTGCAGAGTTTAGAAATCAAATTTAAGAGTTTTTAAGACTTGCACAAAATTAATACCGAATGCAGTTACAGAACAAACCCATATAATCCCAAATTAAATCAAGCATCTCAAATTCACTGACTTAATTAAACAGACTGAAGTACATTCAGCTGCAAGTTTGGTTTAAATACTTAAGATGCGTTTTATCTAATATATGAAATTGGTTTCTGTTCTCATATATCAATACACACGAAGTAGAGATTCGTCAATATTGATTTTACTTATACGATAATGTGTTTCTGAAGAAAGGCACTAAATATATACATTATTGTAGCAATAATAATAAAATCTGTGTTCTTTCCTGTGACAGGGGTGACCCAGAGAGAAGATATAAGAGTTTACATTGATTTAAATGCCAGATTTGAACCAAAATACTAATAATAACCAGGAAAAAAATATGTTTAATCATAATCAAGACCAAAATACACAAAATACTCTTATTTTGAAATGTATATTATTTACTACTTTTGGTTGCTCATTCAAAAAGATGAAAAATATGGGATCCAAAATACCAATATGAATTTTTTTAAAGATTTTATGCATATTGAGGGACTTTTAAATAATCAACAAGCCCAAAATACACCAGGACTCTTATTTTGAAATGTATGCGCTTTACTGCTTCAGCTGCTCATTCTAAATTATGAGAAATATGGGAACCAAAACAAGTAAGTCAAACTAAAAAGACTATGCATAATGGACTTTTAATCAAAAAACAAGCCTAAAATACTCTTATTTTGAAATGGCTAAGTTTTGCTAGTTCTGACTGCTCGATCAAAAAGATGAGTAAAATATGGGAACTAAAATACGAATAGTAACCAAACTAAAAAAAAAAAAAAAAAAAATCCATAATGAGGGACTTTTAAATTTAAAAAAAGTCCAAAATACATAAGGACTCTTATTTTGAAATGGCTATGCTATGGCTACACGATTTCACTGAAACATTTACTTAAGACCTCTTAAAATAATTAAGGTTAATTTCATTATCCTATAAGACTTTAAGACCTTAAATTTGATCAAATCAAATTTAAAGGGATAGTTTCTTGCACAGACTGATCGTTCTGCTTCATAAGACCTTAATATATCATCAGGAGCCATGGGTATTAATTTTTTTGTTGCCTGTATATGCTTTGTTTGACTCTCAAAGTGACGGCAGCCATTGACTTGCATTCTCTGAATTACCAATGACGACGGTTTCAGCTAAAAATCTTCTTTACTGGTATACTCAAGAAAAATTCATCTACATAACGATAATTATCACAATGTAATTTACCTTGATGAAACGATATGAAGAGTTCGATAAATGTTTGGCGATAAATAACATTATCACTTTGAATTAAACTGAGATGACAAACAGGAGAAACATTGTGTGCAACGATACAGTCAGAAGACTTTTAGTCTACAATCGCCATCATTTACCATGGATTTACTGTAGTAACACTAACTGCACCATGGTATTGTGTCAGAAATGTGGGTATTTGTATCAAATTTTATTATATTATTAATGTAGACATGTATTAAAGGGAGAAATGGAATATAATTACAGTATTTTTGTGATTAAGCTATAGCATGTGCGCATTTAGCCTACACTAAAGTTTTTAGACTACTGTTTTTCAAACAAATGCCTAAAAACCATATAGTTATATTTTTACCATGGTATTGAGGTGCTATACATGTGGTTTTAACTGCGTTTATCGTGATTTAAATGTATGCTACTATGGAAGATCAATGATTTAAAAAAAAAAAAAACACACCATATAAAAATTAGATTGCTACAATTTTTTACAGATGTTACTAATTTTGATAATGAACAAAAATTTACATCTGCGTCCTAACTCAAGCTGCTACTACTATCAAATGTGCTTTTCTAAGAGACAAAAAAGTACTATTATTATTAATATTATCAGGCAACCCGTTTCTTGATTTGAAACAATATCACATGCAGAAACTAAGAAATTAATTTTTCTATCAAGATATTTATTTTGTTAAGGAAAATTAATGGTCCGGTTTCTACAACTTTCACTTTGGAGAAAAAAAAATCTGGCTTTAAACTTGAAAGAAATAAAGTAGTACTGTCGAACGATTAATCGCGATTAATCACATTCAAAATAAAAGTTTTTGTTTACATAATATATGTGTGTGTATAGTTATTGTTCATATATAAATACACACACATGCATGTATATATTTAAGAAAAACGTTATGTTTATATATTAAATATATTTATAAATAGTATAAATTATATGAATATACATATGCACGCAAATACATGATAAAAACTTTCATTTTGAATGCGATTAATCGCGATTAATCGTATGACAGTACTAAAGATTTTACATTTATCGTGATAATTATCGATATTGACTGATATGGCCATATCGCCCAGCCCTACCTGAGGGTGAGTAAATGAATAGCCAGTGTTTATTTTTGGGTGAACTGTCCCTTTAAGACTGTTTTAGGAGCCACAGAAACGCTGTGAGAGGAGAGGAAGGGAAGCGCGAGCGTCGTTTCCGGACGCTGTGAAGTAAAAATGGACATCGAACAGATTGAGAGGAAACTTTGGCACCTTGAGGAAACGCTCCAAGCGCCCAAATGTCGTGCCCAGGCCGTGCGCCAAACTGGTCCGTGTGTTGCCCAAGAGCGCCAGGTCAGAGCAGGAACTCCTCGGGCTCCAGTCCACACGCAACCTGTCACCTGCCACTGTGGGGAAGAGAGGAGGAGCGACTCACTACTGCCCCCCACTGCCCTGGAGACCAGACCCTGCTACTATATCTGACCGCTACTGGGATATTATATACAGAAATCATAGAAAATACATATGATCAATTTAAATTATAATAAATATAGTGCTGTCTGACGATTAACCGCATCCAAAATAAAAGTTTTTGTTTACTATGTGTGTAATATACACACATACATACAAACACATGCATGTATATATTATGTTATGTTTATATATAAAATATATACAGTAAATGCATAAATGTAAATATTCTCAAAATATATACTGTATGTGTGTATTTATATATACATAATAAATATACACAGTACACATACATATATTATGTAAACAAAAACTTTTTGGATGCAATTAATCGCGATTAATTGTTTGACAGCACTAAATAAATATTAAATTAATAATATAAAATATTAACACTGTTTAATAATAATACTTTTATTTATTTACTTGCATAAATATAGATATATATACACAGAAAAAATAGATAGACATATAAATATAGATAGATAGGGTGACCAGATGTTATTTTATTTTTAATTTTTAATTATGTTAAAAAATAAAACTGAGCATTCTCCTATAATACAAATATACACAATACAAATCCATATTTATTGCACATATTTAGTGTAACAATAGTATTTTGGCTTCATAAAATATCTGATTGCTACTGGTATATTGTATAAATAAATATGAATATTATTAAAATTACTATTATTTAAAATATTACAATAATTAAATTACAATATTATCATTTTATTTATTTACACATAATTATAAAATAAATAAATATCTTACTAATAATATTAAAATATTACTTAAATATTAATATTATATTGCTCAAAAATTCATTATATTATATTTTTATGTACATAAAAATATAAAATAAATAAAAATATATTATAGTATAAAATATAATTAATATTATATTAATAATAATTATATTAATATGATAAATTATATTATTATTTTAACATTATAATATTAATTATATTATAATTTACTTGCATATAATAAATTATGAATATAGATCGATACACAAATAAAGATTAGTGAGAGAGACATACAAATTAAAAATATAGATATACGTAGATAAATTTAGCATTTTGCTTCCTCATAACAATGAGAAGTAAATTAAGCATTTATTGTGCATGTGCATAATTGCACAGATAATAACTGTATTTTACACGCTGATGTTTTTTGGCCATAGCCTATAAAAATGAACTTACTTTTGGAAATCAATTGACTCAAATCTTAAGCTGACTTCAGGTCAGCAGGATGTTTTGCTTTGTGCAATTTATGTTTAATTTATTCCAATTTATGTAAAGTTCAAACTCATCCGATCAATAAGAATCAGGGTCATCCGGTCTCCCTAACGCTACAGATCAAGAGTTCTTCCACAGCAGAAGAGCTGAAGTGTTTCTCTGAAGCTCTCATGCATCAACATGCAACATTTATACAACCTATACAGCCAAACACAAAGGGCTTCCTCTCAACGTCTATTACACACAAAAATGCAGGAATGATCTGGAAAACTCTAAACTGCATCTGGTGTATCAGTTTAGTTGGATGAAAAAAGAACAGCATTCATAAATGACTGTCTTTTCTTTCATTTCATGCACCAGGCCTTTCTGACGCGTAATCATGATCGACTCGCACACAGACCGAGGCTCAACGAGCAAGACTTCACCGATGACATCACTTCCTGTGTGCGCGAGCGGGAATATTTCCATTCATTCATTAACACTTACACAGTGTTGACTACAGAAGAATCATTTCGAAAGGAAAGAACAACTATAGCGTTCAACAACAGGTTTATGTCGAGCATGTCTGTCATATTTCATCCCGTTATAAAGTAGTAAGAAAAAAACATTGTGCATGAGATTTTTTTTTATGCAGAGAAATTTGCAGAACATTTTATGTATCGTAACAATATTTTTGTGACTTAAACCTTCACTGAAACAATGATCACTATTCTAATGAAAAAAAAAAAAAAGAAAAGAAATATATATATATATATATATATATATATAGGAGTTTATTACTTGTTAAAATTCCAATTTATTTTTAAAATAAAATACAATATAAATGGAGGCCATTTATAATTGTATTGTTCATGATATATTATTCTATTAAATAAATTAAATAAAATATAACACTACAAAAACAAATAATATTATTTGTTATTAATCTTATTTTTTTATATTATTATTTGTTTTAGTTTTAATATATATATATATTAAAACAAATAATAATATATATATAATTTTTTTATATTATTATTACACACACACATATGTGTGTGTGTGTGTGTGTGTGTGTGTGTGTGTGTGTGTGTGTGTGTGTGTGTGTGTGTGTGTGTGTGTACTGACAAGCCTTATAATCACTCCCAAGTAAAACATCCGGACACATTACAATGAGAAATTGAGCATTAAATATCCTACATGTTCTTGAAAATGATGCAAAAAATTGTAAGTGTCCCAAAACAGGTTTCATTTTCTTTTTGTAAAATATAATTTGTCAGTCTTTTAAACTCCAGACGAACCCTTGATGATAAACACTAAGTTTAAGTGCACATCTCAATCCACGGCGTAATCGAGAGTAAACGCGTGAGAGATCGGGTTTGGTTTCGCTCTCAAAGCTCTTCTCTAACGAGGGTCTGATGGTCTGTAACAGAGACTGATGTCTGGACTCCAGCAGCGGGGTTCGTTTCTCTCAATAACACCACTGAACTAATGAGGCAATCTCATCAACGGGTCGAGAACATGTCCAGGTCACATTAAACACTAACACATGAGGGAAAACATTTTTGGACATTCATGACAAGCCCCAAATTGTCAGAAAAAGATAATTTCCTGTTATTTAAATGGTAAAAGAACAAGTTGTAAGTTTAGAAAAAGGCTGTATTTATTGATTACATATATTATATAATAAAAGTCTGGTTTGGATGATTTTCCATTAATGTGTTACAAAAACATATTGCGCATAAGAAAATCTTATTTTTCTTCCTAAAATATCTGATGGACGTATAGATGGATTTTTATTATATTCATTATTATTATAATAAATATTATATTAATAATATTATATTTACATAAAAATAAATAAATAAGTATATATATATTCATAATTTATAAGTAGTTATTTTGATTAAAATACTAGAGGGAGGGTCAGATGATTTTCATTAATGCATTTAAAAAATTCTTGCACTGACAACAACAAAAAAACCCCACTTAATTTAATGCAAAATATAACCGAATTGTCTTGAAATGTGGCCTGTTTTCATGAGATTCACTCCATTACTCTCCCATTGTCTCTCTGGATAAGAGCGAGATCACAGACCTGTTGCTGATAACAGAGAGGCCGATATGATCTACAATAACAGCAGCGGGACTCCGACTTTAGCTTCTCTGCGGGAAATCAACAGGAGCGTTTAGTTCTAGCTGAGTGACCCACAAACAAATCAAACACGAGAACACAGCACAGAGATCTTCAGCAGCAAGCAAACCCAATCCATCCATCTGCTGGAGAGAGCTGACCTCACCGAAGCGCTTTTACGAGCGGACTCTCCGTCCTTGTCCTGATAACTGTCCCGAAACCATCTCCTGTCCTCAGCGGTCAGAGCTGATGTAATCTCACTACAGTTTGACACGCTATTGCTTTGAAAAGTCAATTTAAGGACAAAAAAAAA
Organism: Onychostoma macrolepis; assembly: GCF_012432095.1. NCBI lineage: Eukaryota > Metazoa > Chordata > Actinopteri > Cypriniformes > Cyprinidae > Onychostoma > Onychostoma macrolepis. Next base: position 29,905,310 of record NC_081169.1, on the reverse strand, counting down.
AAAAAAAAAAGGACAAGGAGAGAAAACCAACCTGCTATATAATCTTTAAAGCTGCCAAAAAAGGGGTTTCACAGTTAAAATATATATATATTTTAATACCCAAAAGAACCTTTATGCACTATTAAAAATATATATATATATATATATATATATATATATATATAGATAGTGAAATGGAAGGTTCCTCGAGAAACCATTGATGCCAATAAAAACATTTATTGTAAGTGTACTGTAATTCTTTACAGAAGACTGGCAAAACAAAAGGTGTGTATTATGTGATATTAAATTATATTAACATGAGAATATATTAAAATATAATATTAATAGTATTATAATTTTAATTAAATTATTTGTGTGTCATCATAAATTATATCTCTTGTATTTATTGTTAAAATGATTAAAAGTTTTTAATTATTATAAAATTAATCAAAAATTATAATTAGCATTAAAGAGACTCTAAGTCAGACTATTTTTATTAATGTATTTTTTTAAATCATAATGTTCTTTCTAAAATATCTGATTGCTATGGAATATTATATAAATAAATAATATTAAGTATATCAGCAATATAAATATAGAATTCTATTACATGTAAATATTACATTAATATTCAATTATATTAATTATATAATACTAATATTTCATTAATTTAAATATTATAACATTAATAAAATTAACATTATTTTATTTTTAAAATAAATTATATCTATTGTAGCTATTGTAAAACTAATTAAAATAAAATTCTAATTATCATAACAAAAGTGTGTCTGGATCAGATGATTTTTGTTAAAAAACATTTTTAATCAATGTTCATTACAAAACAAATCTTAATTTTTACATTTTAAAATATCTGATTACTATGGGATATTATATAAATAAATAATATTAAGTACGTCAGCAATATAAAATAAAATTTTATGTATTATATGTAAATATTATATTAATAATATTATAATATGAATTATATTGTACCAATATTATATTGATTAAAATATTAATTAAAATAAATAAAATAAACATATGTAAAGATTAGGAAATAATACATAACTCCAAGAGATCTTTTGCAATTAAATTAAACCAGATAATTATCAAAAAAATAATTATAATTTTTTTTTTTTTTTTTTAATTGTCTGGGTTGGATGATTTTCACTAATGGATTAAAAAAAAGGAAAAAAGTCAAATGCAGCTTTTTGCATTGACAAAAAAAAAAAAAAAAAATTTCAAAATATAATTTGTAAATATCTTTTATATAAAGAACCTGGAAGGATTCCATGGATGTTGAAGGTGCTTCATCTCACCATCAATACAATAAACAACCTTCCTCGTAAGTGTAATGTTTTTCTTTAGATAAACAACAAAACAAAAGAAACGGGATCAGTTCTCGCTCCCATCGGATAACAAACCTTAACCAGCACGTATATCAGCAATTAACAAGACAACGCTCACGCTCTGAACAGCTCCGGTATCCTGATACGTCATTAATAATTACAGCACCAGATTAAAAAATGATTTGTGTGGTGAAAATAAATCTGAGGCCATTTGTTCGGGACTCTCAGAGTGGAAAGGCGTTGTTTTTTCCGTCCTCACTTCATGTACAGAACGTGAGGAAAGACCTGGACATTCATCATGACGGACAGACGCGCTCGGATTAAATGAACATCAGCGTCAAGATGCTGCGGATCAAGTATGAGGGGAAGTATATGGGTGTTTCTACAAATATGGACACTTGGCCTTGTTCCCTTTGAGAAAATCACTAGTCAGGAGATCTGTCTCAGTAACGTCATTTTCAATAGAAATGTCACATTAAATTTACATATTACATTTAATTGCAATGAGATTTTAAACAGTTCTGGAATAAAATATAAGGCCAGTTCCATACATATGTACACAGATACGTTGTTTACGCTTTGATCTGAACGTAAATAACGTATCCGCGTACATACATTGTTTACATATGTGATACTCTCCAAAATGGCGCTATAGGGTGCACGAATTGTTGAATAAAGTTGTTATTTTTGTTTTCTTTGCACGCAAAAAGTATTCTCGTAGCTTCGTAACATTACGGTTGAATCGCTCATGTCACATGGATTATTTTAACGATGTCTTTGCTACGTTTCTGGACCTTGATCGTGTGAGGATCCTTGCCGTCTATGGGAGGGTCAGAGAGCTCTCGGAGTTCATCAAAAATATCTTAATTTGTGTTTCAAAGATGAACAAAGGTCTTACAGGTTTGGAATGACATAAATGACAATTTTCATTTTTGTGTGAACTATCCCTTTAAAGTGCATAAAATTGCGTTAGGCTAGACTGAAGTCAGTAATGATGTTCTTTGATAATGTAAATGTTCTTTGCTCATTTTCTGTAGCTGCTGTTTGAATAACTTCGGAAATGTAAGCGTTATAATTAATAACTTACAATGCTTTTATTAAATTGTGATCATGTTAAATACAAATTCAGTCATATTAAAAATATTGTATGACATCCATATACTAGACTACTTGACTAAAAACTAGTGCTGTCAAATGATTAATCGCATCCACAATAAAAGTTTTTGTTTGCATAATGTGTGTGTACTAGTGTATATTTTGAAATTATTTACATGTATATATTTATATTTACATAATTTATATAATATATAAAAATAACATTTTTCTTAAATATATATATATCTATACACACACACACACACACGCATGTGTGTGTATTTATATACACATAAATATACACAGTACACACATGTAAACAAAAACTTTTATTTTGGATGCGATTAATCGCGATTAATCGTTTGACGGCACTACTAAAAAGATAATGTAGTTAATAGATTACACGGACATTAGGCTGCTTTTAGCCGTGCCCTGGACTGGTTCACTCTCTCCGCTATAATGCAACTAAGTGAATAATTGAATTGAGATCCAGCGATCTCACAAGCTGACTATACGACGATATGACTGTGGAGCATACCGCCCAACACTGCTGTACATGCAGCACGACTGCATCGCCTCCAGCGCACGTACAACCGAGCACCACCACGTAACCCGAGCCGAGGATTCAGCATGTGATGAACGAGCGCTGAAGCAGGGTTAATGCAGATGCATGCAGAACGTCTCTGAAGCGTGCAAATCTGGCCTGATCGCTGAAAACCAATGCATGCATGCACTCGCCAGCGAGAGAAAACCTGCAGTTTGTGCACATCTCCTCTCCGTCAGAAGTGTGTGTGGGCTGCAGTCGGACTGGGGTTTCGCATACAGTAAGCGCTCTGATGCCATGCTCGGAGGAAAACGGCGCGTGCGATTCTCACCTACTGGCGTTCTGGAGGCGGCGCAGCCCATGCTCCGGGTTATTAGGCGATCAAACGCAAACCAAGAACTGATTTGTGCCGCATGCATGCTAAGAGACAGCAGAAGCGCTTGCGTAGCCTTCTCTCCATCTCTCTTTTCTCACAAACAATCCGTGCGCGCTAGTCTCACAACTCCAGTCCTGCGCTGAAGGAAACCCGGCTGAAACGCATACGGACTAAACCAGCGATTCTCCCAAATGCGAATGGTTTAAACCGTTGTGCTCCACATATACGGACTATATTGCATTTCTAATACACTAAAAACATCTGCTCGCCAAAAATATAGAGACGAAACCAGCGTTTCTCCCAAATGAAAAGAGCTTTAACTGTTGTTTTCCACACATATATGGACTAAACCAACTGTTAAAAACCATAAAACTGATGCTCTCAAACATTTACAGACTAAACCATTGGTTCTTCCAGATGCAAATGTATTACAATGTTGTACTCCAGATATATGGACTATATTGCATTTCTGCAAACACACTACATTTGTTCGCCACAAATATACAGACTAAACCAGTGTTTCTCCCAAACTAAAAGAGCTTTAACTGTTGTTTTCCACACATATATGCACTATTCCTGTTAAAAACCAATTAAACTGATGCTCTCAAACACTTACGGACGAAAGCATCGGTTCTTCCAGATGCAAATGGATTACAATGTTGTGCTCCACATATACGGACTATATTGCATTTCTGCAAACACAAACACCACAAATATACAGATTAAACCAGCTTTTCTCCAAATGCAAAGAGTCTAAACTGTTGTTCTTCCAAATAAATGTGAACAAAACCAGCTTTTCTCCCAAATGCAAGAACTGGACTGTTGTTGGTGACATTTATACATAATAAACTGCCTTTCTTCCAGACGCTTATGGACTAAACCAACCATTCTCCAATTAAAAACCCAACTTAAAATGACGCTCTCAAACACCTACAGAGGTTTCCCCCAAATAAAACAGACTAAACTGTTGTTCTCCACACATATACGGACTAAACTACATTTCAGCAAACAGAACATGCTTAAAAAACGGTTGTTTGCCACAATTATAAACCTCCTTTCTCCCAAAAACTTCTTTTCCCCCAGACACATACGGACTAAACAGACTGTTCTCCAGTTAATAAACCAACTAAACTGACGCTCTCAAACACATACAGACTAAACCAGCTCTAAACGAATGCCCTAAAATAGAAACTAAACTGTTGTTCTTCCAGAGTCAGACACATATGAACAAAACCAACAGTTCTTAAGAAGTTAAAATTGATGCTCTCTCAAACATATAAAGACTAAACTGTGGGTTTTGCAGACTAAAAACACATACAGACTAAAACCTGCCGTTCTTTACAGACACAGACTAAAAATCCTTTTATATTACGGACTAAATTGCAGTTCTTCCAACACACATGTGACTGGAGCACAGAAGCAGTCATAAGCAGCACAGGTATATTTGTAGCAATAGCCAACAATACATTGCATGGGTCAAAATTATACATTTTTCTTTTATGCCAAAAATCATTAGGATATTAAGTAAAGATCATGTTCCATGAAGATATTTTGTGAATTTCCTACCGTAAATATATCAAAACTTCATTTTTGATTAGTAATATGCATTGCTAAGAACTTCATTTGAACAAATTTAAAGGTGATTTTCTCAATATTTAGATTTTTTTGCACCCTCAGATTCCAGATTTTCAAATAGTTGTATCTCAGACAAATATTGTCAGATCCTAACAAACCATACATCAATGGAAAGCTCATTTATTCCGATTTCAGATACTGTGTAAATCTCAATTTCCAAAAATTGACCGTTTTGACTGGTTTTGTGGTCCAGGGTCACATATAAGCCACAGAACATCTGTTTTCCCGATATACAGCTACATATTAAATTGCTGTTATTCAGACGTGTATACAAAGCAGCTGTTCTCACACATTAACAGACTAAACCAGCTGTTTTCAGAACAAATAAGCTACAGGCTAGATCGCCCTTGACAGAAAATCACCAAAGAATCTGACATTACACTGAAATGTTCGAAGGTTTAATTCAATCATAACAAATCTGGTATATTATTATATATTGTCGTCTAGTGAATCTGACCTCTAGATGATGCGGGGCGGATGGACAGCGTTTCTCTCCTCGCATTGGCGTCTCCCGCGGCTCGGTTCCGTTCACAGCCCCGTTAAGCTCAAACACGCACCGGCTCCGGTCTCCCGCGAGCTGGAGGCACTGAAGGCTGAGAAACACATGCGGAAAACAGCTTTATAAACGAGCCACAGGATGCGCAACGAGCTCTGATTGGACAGATCCTGCGCTGACCCCGCCCACAACATCTTGATGGACCGTGTGGCTGCATGAGAAAGAAATAAAAGAGTGATTACTCAACTGTAGGCTGCGGACAAAATAGTCTCTAGAAGTGAGCTAAATGTGACACAACTTCCCTTTTTGACTGAAATTAATTCTGACAAACCAAAGCCTCCTTAAAGGGAGATGGATGGATGGATGGATGGATGGATAGATAGATAGATGTTTATTTAATTAAAATAAACAAATATACAAATATAATTAAATATAAACATTCTATATAATCCCATATGGCAATATTTTTTTTTTCAAATATGTATTTTAAATATATTATACTAAAATGTTTCAAAATATATTTTATAATTATGTTTTGTATATTTAAAAATAATTTAAATATTTTTCCTTATACCTATAGCCTATACATTGTATAAATATTTATATAAATTAATATAAATATATAATTATATAAATGTTTTTTTTTTTCATAATTATCTTTGAAAGATTTTAAAACAATATAAGCAGATAATAATGTCTCTATATATTGTATAAATCTGTGTGTGTGTGTTTGTGAGTCATATTTTGCTCTTAAGTCAGCAGGTTTATCGTCGATCCATCTCTACTCTCTCACAGGGGAAGAGAGAGCAATAATTCTCTCACTTGAGCAACATCTTGATGTGTGCACACTTGCTCGGGTCTCTGGGGTGACCGCAGATGCTCGGCTTGTTTACACCGCGATAAAAGCTCTTCTCTTTGATACGGACGCGTTTGGTTTCTCTGGGAATAAACCTCATCTCCGCATTTACCCGCAAGACCGCAGATTTCCCTTAAAGATGTTGATGCTGTAGGGGGAAATATCTTTCATCATATACTTCTGATAAAAAAAACATGTTTAGGCTATCCTCTTTTAGATTTGTAGAGGAACATTGCAAAAACAAGACGTTTCAAAAACACACATTTTCGTCAATCATAATGAATCCAATCCAGATTCAGATCCTGAAAATTTTATGAACCCTAAACTTTGCAATACGATCCACTGATTTTTTTTAACATTTTTTACGCGCATTCAAAAACCGAACAAAATTTAAGCGCATGCGCAGTTGTCCAATCGCCGCGTTTAGCGTGAAAACCGCAGAAAACCGTAGCGATAACCGAAGCTACTTATAATCTTTAATGCTTTAAAAGAAATATCTAAAAAAGAAAGCGGACATGCCAGTATTAAATATTTCGTTTTCTCCTATGACTTAAACTAAATAAAATAGGCACGTTCGTACGACGTGAAGCGTAAACACATGCATCGCGGAACTGCGCATGCGCAACGTCTATTTGCGAATCCGATTTAATCCGAAAATAGTCGGATTCAATTATCTACATGCTTAATTTTTTCTTATCGAGCATATTATTTCAGGTGTGCATATCCCCTTTCAATCCGAATTTAATTTGAATCGAGTTAAATCGGATCGCTTGAGATGTTTATACAGTATAAGGCTTTTCAATCCATTTGAGCCATCAATCTAATTACTAACAGATTATTGGGTTGCATGTAAACGAAGCAACTGACCTGTACATTTTATCTGGTCACAAGCTCTAATCAGCACAGTTAACCAGATCTCAATGCTTGGTTGTCCAGTTAGTTGATCATCCATCTAAACCATTTCAGGCCTGATAATTAACATCAATTATAGATTTAGACACTCAATTTCCATCAGAAACCTATTTTAGCATCAATTTCCAGCCAAGTCATTCAAAAATCAAGGGGGAAAAAGCAGTCAGTTTGTGGTGGGTTTTTGTGTTCTTGCCTAAAATAGATTTTTAGTGATTTATAGTGTTTGTTAGAGAGTGGAAATCTGTTCATGTTAAGTCAGTGACACAGAAACCAATCCAGAAATCTGAGAGGCCAGTGACAGAGGGAAAGTTCGCAGGACGATGTCTCAGTTACAAACACACACTCGTGTGTCTGAGGACAGTAACAGAATGAACTTTCATGTGTAGTGAATGGTCAGATTTTTGTCCTGTGTGTCGTATCAAATCACCTCCATTGATGCTGCTTTCACAGGAAACAAACAACAACAACAAAAAACAGTTTAGACCATTAAAACTGAACAAACAGCATCGAGCATGAATCTCAAACCTGTCAAAAACATAGGACAGAAGAGAAATACCAAATATTCTGATAAAAGACATTTTTTGAATTTTTTGGGCATTGGCACTATTGCATTATATATAAATAATAAAAAGCAATTAATTAAATAAAAACAATTATATTGTTCAAATTTGTTAATATTTTCAAATATTTAATTACGGTAGAACTTATGGTTAAATTGTCCAAATAAATTATGAATATAATAAAAATGCTATAGTCTAATGTGTTTCATTCTTTACGCAAAATATAATGCTGTTTTATGTCCTTTTGATTTTGGGATGAAATAAAACACAGACCTGTTTTCACTCAAAAAACACGTGACCAGCTTTCTGAATATTTGAATCAGCTTCTGCCGAGTCACAGGAGGGTTTTACTGTATGAAGAACAAATATACTGCAGCAACACTTTCACTCGGAGGAGCAGAAGAGACACTCAACTTTTTAATGATTACACGCTTTTATTCTCTTTGATGCTTCTGCATGTTCTCTCTCAGCTCTGTTAGAGAGAGAGTACAGTCTCTGTCCTGCAGTGCAGAAGTGTGCTGTGTTACAGCGCCACCTGTGGGTCAACACGACCTCTTCATCTACCTGCATAGAGGGAAAGATGCTGTTCATCGTGTTTATCCTGTAAAACAGGTCATTTCAAAGCTGTGTAAAGACATTGACTTGAAGTGTGTTTTCTGTGAAGAGGAAATGTGTCCATTTATTTATTGATTGTATTTATACAAAATTATTTTGGTGTGATTTGGCTGTTTTTTTGTTAAACAAGTACTAAGATTGAATTGCAACTTAAAGAAAAATATACTGTTGACTTCAAAATTTGGTATATAGTGAATTTACTCATTATATATGGAAAATTCTTCATCCACAAATATAAATGGGCAGTGGAAAAACCTCATTTTACTAATTTTAAAATAGAAATAGGTCACCAAGTATATGTTTAAAAAAAAAAAAAAAAAAAAAGGAAATTATTTGAAAGCCTTAATCTATCGTTTGAATAATTTGTACTTCTTATAGACATGTGATCTTATTGCTTTAACTATTTTATTATTGTATTTGTTTTTATGTAATTTATAGCCTTGTATGTTCGTTGTTCTAAAGATTGCAATAAAAAAAAAAAATGGAACTTATATTGAAACGTGCAACTGAAGCATGCGGCTCACAATTGATTGCAATAGAGTTTGCATTTTGCGAAGCTAATAATGCAATGGACTAATAAGATACATAAAATTGCACAGCATGCACAAATATTATAAAAAAAGGACAAACCATGAGGATTCATCTTGTTTCTGTCTACCTGTCGACAGGTGTAACAAATACACCTTTAAATCGTAACACGCTTATATAAGAAATTCTCTCAGGTTTGATGAGACACAGCATGATGTTCTAACAGTTACATTAATGACTCATGCTCTGCTAAAAATAACCGTCTTCGGGTGTGATTTATTATTCATGAGCGTGTGTGTGTGTGTGTGTGTGTGTGTGTGTGATAATGACATCAAATATGCCCCGCCTCCACCTCTCTCTTTAATTAGCCACACCGATCAGCCAGAGCCACTAGAAGGCAAGCCTGCAACCTTTAGCCAAAAAGAGCAACGGCTAAAGCAAAGGAGACCAGAGGCCATTTTTTATTTAATTGATGTCAACGGAGGAGAGGCTTCACTACGCTGAATAAACAGCTTTTTAGAGGAAACAGCTTCTTATTTAATTAATCGACAGCCTGCTAATCTTCAACATGTTTTACACTAAACAATACTATTTTTTTTTAGAGTTTACCACGAAAAAAAAAAAAAAATGCCAAGAGAAGTCACTGACTTTTTGCGACAGGTGAGATTGTTTACGGTACTTCATTCATTCCTGTGGGATCCGTAAACAGCGATTGAGTGTCGCACAACTCTGACTGAAATTCAATGACGTCAAGGCTGTAATGTGATTGGTTACTAAGGCACACCTGATCCAAGTTAGCCGCAGTGTTAATTTTGACAGCAAATTTTGATTTAGTCATAGTCATAGTCTTTCAACTAAAATATCATATTTTAGTCATCTGAATTGTTTTTAGTTTTAGTCGACTAAATCGACAGTAAATTTAGTCGGCTAAAATCTAATGGGTTTCGTTACAGTTAATTTATTAAGCATTTCTCTTAAATTTCCAAACTCATTATACAGGTTTGATATTAAGGTTTTATCATGATAGACTGTGACACACAACATGCCTTTGTTAAAATTAAATTAAACCACTTCTCATAAAGAACAAGAACATGGTCTACTTTTTAATGAAATACCAATGGTTATATAGATTAATTATGCATTCTTTATAACAACTTGTTTAGCATATTCTTCATTCTTTCAAGCAGACATATTTATTTCTATAAATAAATTTAGATGAATCTTTAGGGGTACTAAAGTGATTCAGTCAAGAGCAGTGAGTGATTTTCTGTCTTTCTTTTGTTGCTTGATTAACATCAATGACTCGGACAATAGTGACTAAATTAGGCTGCTGTCCCTTTAAAACCGAATGCACGGATGCAATGTACTGTTCAACATTCCACACTTCATTTTTTCGGTTATTTAAGTGCATCATCCGGGTATTTAAAGTGCACTTTTTCTTTTTGGAATTTTCAGTGTGAATGCACTATTTACTGCAAATCGTCATAGAATAGTGCATAAGTACGCGATTTGGGACGCACCTATTGTCTGGGAGATGAGAGGGTCTGTACTACTTACAGTAAGCCTAACAGCTTACTTGGAGCATGAATATTATTACTGTTTTATTCAGAAATACAGTATATAGCCTAACTTTTACATCTAACGCTATATCTTACGCAAACAAAAACATGCTCTATGCTAACGTTCCCATGTTATGAAATAATTATGTGAACGTTACTTTTGAACGTTCTAAAACCAGTAGCAACATTTGAAAAAACCGTTAGATGATTTTCCAACTAAAAGATTTAAGAAATAAAACGTTCCATGAATGACGTATAAATAATGTTTTTTGTGCTATGCTTTGTGAACGTTATTAAAGACAATGAACTAACTTTTTATATTACACTGTTAAAAAAAAAAAAAATACAACTTTCACAAAGTTCTACTAACAAATGTAAAAAAGTAGCCTGAACAAAAAAAAAATATTTTTGTGAAACGAACAAAAATACTCTAAACACGTCGCTAGAAAAAGTTGTTTCGTTTACTTCACTTAGCTACTCAAGTGTTGAATATCCAAATGTTCCCAACTTCTCAAACTGAGTCATCTGAACAAACAATTTTACACTGAACAATACTGCACAAGTTCCCAGCATGCATTGCAGCTTGAAAACATTTTATGTTAATTATTATTAAAATATTATCGTTATTTTAAATTTTTCTGGGTAAATTTATGCTGCTGCTGTTGTCACTGTCAGTTAGCTCTCATGTGGATCAGAGTTCATATTTTTACTGATTTAAAATGAGTTGATCCTCACAGGTGCATCTCATTGGAACTTCTGTATTTAATACATTTGTCTATCAGCATAAATGTTTGCCTTTAGTTTTAAGATACTACCCATATTTTGTAATAGGCTTTGAAAATAAACATACAGTAAATCTAAAAGAAAGGGATTATTGTCAGTGTTTTGATTAAAAATTATCCAGGGCACATGAATAAAGACGTGCATGGATAAATAATTTATAATAAATACTTCAATATTGCATAAAAAAAAAAAGTCGTCAATTTTGACTTAACAATTTGATGTTGATGTATTTCCTGTTTAAACAGGAAGTTTGGGTGAGACTTACTAAAGAGTCAAGTCAAAATCACGTTTATTTACATAGCGCTTTTAACAATACAGATTGTGTCAAAGCAGCTTTACAGTATCAAATAGAAAAACAGTGTGTCAATAATGCAAAAGGACAATAGTAAACACTCAATTTTCAGTTAAAGGCAGTTCATCATCCAGCTCAGTTCAGTTTAAACAGTATCTGTGCAATCAAGTCGACGATATCACTGGAAATGAAGTGAGCTTAATTTTTCACTCAATCTTGAAAAAAACACATTAGCTCATTAATAGAATGATATTCTCATTCTAAAAAGCTTTCATTCATTCATCATTACTTTTGGACTGTTTCTACTGGAAGAGAAAGACTGTCAATTTTAAATGCGTTCATCTGCTAAAACATCATTTTAACAGTAATAACATAAAAAAAAAAAAGATGCATTTGCCGTTTCATGTTGTCTTTCAGTTTCGACTCCCACAATCTCACTCTTGCTTTAAGAACAGCGTAATAATTAAAGGGTTTTTTGACTGAAGGGTTAGATGATGAGTGATTGCTGGATATCTGCTGCTGTCTCTGTCTCAGTGCAGTAAAACACTCATCAATGCGCTCAGCATCACTGTCGTCACGGCGCCGAGGGGCGTGTCAGGGGCGGAGCTTCCCAGGTGAGTGGAAGTGAAGGGAATCTCATCAGGTTCAGCGGAGGCAGCGCAGTGTTCCTGATTGGTGCCGACGCAGGCCGTGTAAGCCATGGCGTGTGCGATGTAGTTCTGCTCATACACACCCTGGAAGAGATGAGCCATGGGGCCTCGGGCAAACAGAGCCACATCCTCGCCTCCGTGGGTCTCAGAGTCCAGCGGGACGGCCGACTGCTGAACGTAGTCCTTATCGGCTGAGAGCAGAGGCGGAGAAAATACACAATTACATTACTTGAGGGAAAGCACAGATACTGCTGGTCAAATATGTGACCACAAAACCAGTCATAAGGGTCAATTTTTTTGAAGATGTATACACCATAAACCAAATAAATAATCTTTCCATTGATGTATGGTTTGTTAGGATCGGGCAATATTTGGCTGAGATACAACTATTTGAAAATCTGGAATCTGAGGGTGCAAAAAAATCTAAATATTGAGAAAATCATCTTTAAAGTTGTTCAAATGAAGTTCTTAGCAATGCATATTACTAATCAAAAATGAAGTTTTGATATATTTACGGTAGGAAATTTACTAAATATCTTCATGGAACATGATCTTAATATCCTAATGATTTTTGGCATAAAAGAAAAATGTATAATTTTGACCCATACAATGTATTGTTGGCTATTGCTACAAATATACCTGTGCTGCTTATGACTGCTTTTGTGCTGCAGGGTCACAAATTACTTCATTACAAGTGAAAGTTGTAAAGGCAGATTTTTACTTAAGTAAAAGTACAGAAGTACTTGCTTTTAAAAGTACTTAAGTACCAAAAATACATTTCCTTTTGTTATGTCAACGCACTGTTTTATTATTGTTGTATGTAATACTTGCTATACCTTATGCCTCTGAAGCATTGTACAATACATTTGTCTTTCAAATGTAATGAAGTTAAAGTCATAAGTTTCCAGAAAAAAATAATACTCATGTAAATGTACATCGTTACTGTCCTGAGAGAGAGAGAGAGAGGATGAGAATAAACACGCACACAATCGCAGTCTTTTCAATAGCAAAGCACCTAATATGTGCGTCTCTTACTGGTGTCGATGTGACGGATGTCTGGACGCTTGTTGTCGGTGATTTTATGTCCCGGTCCGTTTCCGTACATCAGAGTTGTGTAGGGTAAAAAGTCCATGGCAAAGATTGGAGACTTTCCTGAGAAACAACAAAGATGAGAATTATTACGATGATTAAGGGTGTAATGCTGCGCAAAAATTAAGGTTGGGAAAGTTTTCGGTGCCACAGGTGGAAAAAAACAACAAAACAAAATAAAAAATAAACAAATGAAATATAGCTGCAAGCAGCAATTATCGGGGTTCAAGCTCTTTAAGGCATTTAAGCTCATATGAAAAAGCATTACATATTATGTAACCACCTGAGTCAATCATTAAAAAAGTATGTGTGTCAAATCCAGGTAGTTTACCATAGAAATATGATGCTTTTTCACGATTATGAATGTTATAGCGCCACCTGTTGTCCGATCTCCATAAAACTTTGCTTGCTTGTTTAGAATCACTCGTCACATGTGCTCACCTAGTTTTGTGATGTTTTGAGTTTTCATTTAGGATTTATAGGCTTTTGGGTATATTTGGACATGCCCCTTTTCTTAAACGACCCCGTTATAGCTTCCCAAAGGGTAAAGTTAAAATGTTTTTTGATAATTATTGACCTAGAGGATCCAGAGAATTGTACTGCAGTGGGTTTTTTTTCCCGAGATTGAGTGAAAAATTTGACTAGCGTGCAAAAGTAGCTTTTTAAAAAAAATATATTCTCAATTATTTAATAAACGAATTGACTGATGGCAGTGATTCTAGAGGCAAAGTCGTTCAGAATGAGGAGGTCTATCATATATGAAATGAATATTGTGTGTATGTAGCTGAAAAACTGCACAATATACAATCGTTTACGTCTTTGAAAAATGCGATATTGCTCTCTAGTGGACGATTTCTTTCAAATTTCTCAGACTCTGCATACCAATTTTTTAATGTCGACTGGACAAACGGTTACGTAGTTATAGCCATTTTTATGTTTTTCCCTCTTATAGCGCCACCAAGTGGCCAAACTCTTGGTGATTTTCTTTATTTTTAATTTTAAATAACTTTTTTTAATGATTACACAGTTGACAGAAAAATGTTTTCAGAATTACGAAATGTAAACTCAACAATTGAAATAAAGTCAATTGTGAGACAAAAAAAAATTACCATTTTTTATTTTTTCGGTAACACTTTATTTTAAGATTTCACATGTTACATGTACTAACTATTATAATAACAATTAATGATGCATAATTACATGCAAGTAACCCTAAACCAAACCCTAATTCTAAACTTAACCATATAGTAAGTGCATGTAGTTAATTAATATTACTCAGTACTTAAATGTATAATTACACTGTAACAAGGACACATTAAAATAAAGTGTAACCATTTTTTTCTGCAGCGGCGGAAACAAGTTTCCATAGAAAACATATCCTTGCAAACAGAGATTTTAAATAAATGTTCCACACGGACGTTAAGTGGGTAATATGACGCTGCATTCGTTCAGTACACATGCATGCCGAACCGAAAGACCGGTACAGAATATTTTCGAACAGAAACTTACCCAGAATGCTGTTCCCTCTGAATGGGTAGCCGTTGAAAGTGAAGGCGTGGGAGTGGTCAGCCGTGACGACAGTCAGAGTCTCCTCCTCATTGGTCAGCTCCAGTCCACGGGCGACAGCGTTGTCAAGGGCAACCGCCTCATGCAGCGCCATAGATGCGCGACTGCTGTGGTGTCCCTGATCGATACGACCGCCTGTGAAACGATACAAATCTGATCGATGAACGTGAGATTTTAATCAGAGTTTAATTCATATGACAGTGATGCTAAACTACAAGTATTACACCTGGTTTATTAACAGTCTTAATTGGATTTGTGGATGGATGGATGGACTGATCAGCAATTAACTGGTTTGTTTGTTGGTTGATGGATTGGTTGGTTGTCAAATGATTACCTTCGACCAGCAGGAAGAATCCTTTGGGATTTTTTTTTAGGATCTGGATGGCTTTCTCTGTGGTCTCTGAGATGGAAGGATCCATGTTGCGATCTCTCTCCACATCAAACCGAAGATCACCCGGCTCAAAGAGGGCTAGACAGACAACATTTACCAATTTTTATTAAAAATTTCATTCGAAATCTTTAATCGGGATCTTGAAATTCAATGCAGCATGAAGCAGGGTTATTATCGTTAACTAAAACTAAACCTAAAGTTAGGGTTATTTTAATTGAAATAAAGATTAAATAAATAAATAAAATATAAAACAATAAAATCAAAAACATTTTAATTGCAAGGGTTAGGGTTATTTTAATTGAAATAAGGATTAAATAAGAGAAATACAAATAAATATAATAAATATTAAAATATAAATAAAAATAAAGTAAAGTTATTAAAATCATTTTAATCACCAGGGTTAGAGTTAGGATTATTTTTACTGAAATAAAGATTAAATAAATGAATAAAATAAAATGTAAGAATTTTATAAATATTAAAATAAATAAAATGCAATAAAATTATTAAAAACACTAATTGTTAGGATTGAAGTTAGGGTTATTTTAATTTAAAAAATTAAATAAATAAAAATAAATATTATAAATACAATAAAATAAAAACATTTTAATTGCAAGGGTTAGAGTTAGGGTTATTTTAATTGAAATAAGGATTAAATAGAAATAAAAATAAATATAATAAATATTAAAATATAAATAAAAATAAAAACACTAATTGTTAGGGTTGAAGTAAGGGTTATTTTAATTTTAAACAATTAAATAAATAAAAATAAATGTAATAAATATTATAAATACAATAAAATAATTAAAACATTTTAATTGTTAGCGTAGAGTTAAGGTTATTTTAATTTAAATAAAGATTAAATAAAATATATAAAGATAAATATAACTAGTATTAGAAATATTAAAAAGTAAATAAAGATAAAATAAATATTAGATTAAAAAACGTAAACTAAAATATGTATAAGTTACTAACTGGAAATGAACTGAACTAAAAGTAAAATAAGAATATATTAAAATAACCAAAATAATATTTTTTTAAAAAGACAAAAGCACAAAACAAAATTACTAAAAATTAAAATAAAGTTAATTCAAAATATTAATAAAAACTATAGTACATGAATCATACAAATAACACTTGCATGAAGCTCATTTCTCTGGTTCAGAAGCTCAAAGCCTTTGAGATCATTTGTTTTTATCTGAATGAAAGTCTCTCACCCATCAGATAATCCGTCTTTTCAGGGTCCACGGCGTCAAAGTCTGTCTTATTCCACACGTATCTCGCAACCTACACATTTATGAGAATATTATGTGTGAAGATGATGCTGAAATATGTTTTCAACCTTCTTTAAGATATCAAAATATTTACTTTCTTAATTCATGTCCCTGGTCTCACGGTGAATGTTTCATCAGTGCACGTTATTCTAAAGAAAATACATGTTTCTCTTCACAATTCTTCATCAAAATGCAGTAATTTTCTCCACTTCTGAAACATTTTCACCCCCAATTAAAGTCCTGCTTTCTGTTTCTTTCTTGTTAAGTAAAAAAAGGAAATATTTCCCATTAATGAACCAGCTGCTCTTTTCTTTACCTTTCCCTCCTTCATGCTCAGCCACTCATTTATGAGGTTTCTGTTGTCTTTTCTCTGTCCTTGTGCGCTCAGATCTGCGGGATACTCCGGATCGGGAAACCCTTTAGGCGTCATGTACTTCCGACCTCCTCCGATGATCACCTGCACACAAAGTCATCTGTTCGCTTTCGGGTTTTCATCAGGTAAACGAACACTGAGTGCCCTGTTTACAGATCACACTCAACACCAAGATTAGGATGAGATTTGTAGAAATGTAGCATTGCATCAGTGTCTCAGCAATGGATGCTCTGCAGTGAATGGGTGCCGTCAGAATGAGAGTCCAAACAGCTGATAAAACATCACAATAATCCACAGCACTCCAGTCCATCAGTTAACATCTGGAGAAGACAAAAGCTGAAACAAATCCATCATTAACATGTTTTTAACTCAAATCTGAGTCCATAATAACGCTTCCTCCAGTGAAAAAGTGTTCTGGTCTGAATCAGGAGAGAAATCTGCACAGATCAAGCACTGTTTACAAGCCAAAACAGCTCTAAAGAAATATGTGGCTGGATTTTAATGTGAGAGACAACAGCAGATGCACTTTTTCACTGGAGGAAGCGTTTTTATGGACTTTTTAAATGGACTTAATGGTTATTTTTGCCAGAATTGATGGTTTAAAGTTAAAACCATGTTAATGCTGGATTGATGAACGATGGACTGGAGTGGTGTGGATTATTGTGATGTTTTTAATCAGACTCTCATTCTGACGGCACCCATTCACTGCAGAGCATCCATTGCTGAGACAGTGAGCACATTTTCATTTTTTGGGTGAACTACTCCTTTAACATAACGGCTATGCTGCACTTCTGATATTAGTGCAAACACTGCAAGCGTCTCTTACGTCTATGTCGGTGTTTCGGAGCAGCTGTGAGGCGATGTCTGTACAGCCTCCTGTGACGGCAGAAGTCGGCAGATCGGCGTCGCTGTACCACGTCCGGCTGGCGCTGTGAGCGTATGAAGCAGCAGGAGTGGCGTGTTGAACACGTGTTGTGGTCACTATGCCCACAGACTTCCCTTAAGACACACACACACACACACACACACGTCAGCAGTGCTCTGATCCCATTTTATTAACCAATGTCTTTGTTACTGACCTTCTATGATCCAATTCAACCATACTAATAAGCAAAAAAGACATTTGTGTTTGACTTTAGTTATTGCTGAATAGTGTTGGAACTTTCTTCTCCTGCGTCATATTCTTCATGTGATTAGTTTGAGTGGCGCCCTCTACTGTACAGACGTGAATCTACATCTCCATCTCACCGCATTCACTTCACTTTTGTTGTGAAAGGGCTTTTATAATTGTAAAAGAAGAACTTTTGTATATTAAAAACAAACAAGCCCTGCCCAGCCCAGATTTAAAAAGTAACTCAAAAGTAACACATTACTTTCCATAAAAAGTAATATAATTAGTTACTTTTCTAGGGAGTAATGCAATATTGTAATGCATTACTTTTAAAAGTAACTTTCCCCGACCCTTTTATATTATGCACAGTCCTAAAAACAGTGTTTATAACCTGCTGGAAAGTAGCGGTATTACACAGTAGTTACTTAAAACTTAAACTAAACCCAGTAGCAAAAAAAAAATGCCTTAAGCCTTAATTGAAAAAATAAAATTTGAAAAAGTTGAAGTAATAAAATAAATGTTATAAATAAAGTTAATAAAAAGAAAATAGACATTAAAAACTACAAAAACAGCAACAAAATGACTAAACCGAAATAAATTTAAAGTGAAAATATAAAATATAAAAATCAAAGTATTAAGGTGCTTATACGGTGACACACACCTCAGTTACTCAGTATTTCTAGTATTTGGAAAATTCTAAATATACAGTATATGTGCATAAAAAAATACATGCATAAGTCAACTTCTATGCAAAGCTAACCATTGAAATGCTTGTTTTTAAATTTCCTAGAGGCTCAAAATATGTATTGTACTCATCTAATATGGACTGAAGAAATTTTACATTTTTACAACAATAAAGATAACAACAAAAATGAATGTAATATTTAACGTAACTCTTAATATGCAAATAACAATATTAAAAATGTTTCAAAAAGGTTATTAGCAGTGAAGAATCAGTCAAAACAACAGAGACTGTTCACGTTTTTATTTTGTGTGTGTGTGTGTGTGTGAAATTTCTTTTAATTGTTAATTAATTAGATTTGGAGCTTGGTTGCAACAACATCCAAAAAATCTAAAATTAGTCTAAATTAATATAGAGGGTAAAAATTATACGTTTAAAATGAAAGAACAAAGTGATTCCTTTGTGCTAGTAATCATCTCATATGTAGATTATTAGAGCATTTTGTAATTCAGCTTTCATCAAGAAAACCAGCCAATTATGAATGAAATTTATTTTTAAAATCTTGAATTATTCAGTGTGATCATGAATGAAATGAGAAAGAAGATAAATGAATTAATTTAGCACACTAGATTTAATGGATGATTGATGAGCTTAATTTTTTAAGCATTTTCAGATGGAATAAAGGAGGATGAGATGCATGAAATATGACAAACAATACAACAACCACTTTGATTTAAATATTCTCAAAGTCTCTTGAAGTCTCCCTGAGATTTTTAAATTAATATATTTTAATAATTTAACAACACATTCGCATGGTTCTTTGATGTCAGTAAATGATCACATGACATGCAGGTCAACAAATAAAATATATAAAAATTATATATTAAATTATAAAATATAAATAATATATTTATATATATTTAAAAAATATATAAAATATTTTTAGCAAGTCTTTTTTAATTTATCAATTTTACTGTAAAATTATTTACATTTTTTTTTCATGATTTAATTAATTATTAGCTTTTCATCAGCTCACAAACCCTAATATAAAATATTTACTGTTTCAAAACAGTAATACTAACACACACGCTGTTTTACACAGCACTTTTTATAACTTAAATAACAGAACGAGAGAAGATAATATAGAAAGAGAAGATAAAGTCAAGGTAACACTCAGATAAGCTGCTGCATGACGGAGGGCAAATGTCAGAGTGTTTTTACATGTGAGTGACGCTTTGCTTAATTGTGTCCCTGCAGCACAAAAGCAGTCATAAGCAGCACAGGTATATTTGTAGCAATAGCCAACAATACATTGTATGGGTCAAAATTATACATTTGTCTTTTATGCCAAAAATCATTAGGATATTAAGTAAAGATCATGTTCCATGAAGATATTTTGTAAATTTCCTACCACAAATATATCAAAACTTCATTTTTGATTAGTAATATGCATTGCTCAGAACTTCATTTGGACAACTTTAAAGGTGATTTTCTCTATATTTGGATTTGTGCTCCAGGGTCACAATTTAAGAGTGAATCCTGAGTTTGTGTACCTGCGTCTTTAGCCCATTTGAGGATGGACGTGACTTCGTTGCCCTTCTGCGAGCGACACACACCGTTGCGAGCGGCTGCGCTCAAACCCACAGTGTTCAGGTTGGATTTGACTCCGCACAGATACGCTGTAGCCGTCGCCGCGCTGTCAGGAACCTGAAAATCCACCGAGTACACCTGCAAACACACACATTCACAGCCACTGATCGTCTGACGCAGGGCTACTGTCATCAGCATTTTCCTGCATTGAAATAAAGTAGAAATATAATATTATATATTCATAAACAAAAATGTTCCCTTGGCAATTAACTGAAATAAGTTAAAGCACTAAAATTACTAACTGGAAATAAATAAACAATGAATAAATAAAAATAAAAATGACTCAAGGACATAAAAATTACAAAAATTTAACTATAAATAGTATATATAATAAACTATATATAGTATATAAATAATACTAAAATAATAATTTAACTACAATTAAAAATAAAATTATTAAAAACATTTGTTAATTGAACTAAAGCTGAAATATAATAAAATATGAATAATTAGATGAAACAAACAAACTAAATTAGACGAAACAAACAAACCCCATCACCAAACAGGACCCCTCAGACTGAGGGCATCTTACAGGACTGTTTTGCTCTGACAGACTGGGATGTGTTTAAAGCTGCAGCCACTTTGGAGGACTCTTCTGTCAGTGTACAGGATTATGCTGAGTATGTGTACATTAGCACTTGTGTTGATAACATCATACCTACCATACAAGTCAAGAAGTTCCCCAATCAGAAGCCCTGGATAAACACCCAGGTACGCCACATGCTACGTGCTCGATCCCTTGCATTTACATCAGGCAACGAGACTGAGTACAAAGCTGCAAAGTATGGGTTGAGAAGAGGCAGTACAAAGAGAAGCTGGACAGTTTCTACTCTACTGCCGACGCTGGACGGATGTGGCAAGGCCTGCAGCACATTACTGACTACAAGACCACCACAAACACTAATATCAGCCCCTCAGACAGCCTGCCGGATGACCTCAACACATTCTATGCCCGCTTCGAGACCTCCAACGTCAACACAGAGAGGAGGCACACACACACTCAGACCACCCAACCCCCCCCCCTCCTACCGTCTCATCAGCTGTGTTACACAAAGCACTGAGGAAGATCAACCCCCGCAAGGCAGCAGGGCCAGACAACATACCTGGGCGGGCCCTCAGAGCTTGTGCTACAGAGCTGGTCGACGTACTCACGTCCATCTTTAACCTCTCCCTCAGTCAAAGCACCGTCCCAACCTGCTTCAAAACCTCAACCATCGTCCCCCTTCCCAAGAAGAGCCCCCCAACCTGTCTGAATGACTACAGGCCAGTAGCACTCACTTCAATCATCGCAAAGTGTTTTGAGAGAGTGGTGCTGGCCCAAATTCAGAGCAGCGTGCCAGACACTTTGGACCCCAATATATTTGGAAATAGGACCTCAGACACCATTATAACAAACATTGGCACCCCACAGGGGTGTGTTCTCAGTCCCATCCTCTACACACTGTTCACACATGACTGCGTCGCCTTCCACAAGGACAACATCATTGTGAAGTTCGCTGACGACAGTGCAGTGATAGGACGGATCACTGGTGGAGATGAAGCAGCCTACAGGAAGGAGGTGGCCAGTCTTATGACATGGTGTGAGGACAACAACCTCACCCTCAACACGGACAAGACAAAGGAGATGATAGTGGACATGAGGAAGGAGAGGAGAACTCACCAGCCACTGTTTATCCGAGATCTTGAAGTGGAGAGGGTGAGCAGCTTTAAATACTTGGGGGTCCACATCAGCGAGGACCTCACCTGGACACTCAACACCACCCAGCTGGTTAAGAAAGCACTGAGGAGGCTGAGGAAGTTTGGCATGTCACCTAAGATCCTCAGCAACTTCTACAGCTGTGTTGTTGAGAGCGTTTTGACCAGCTGCATCACCGTGTGGTATAGCAGCACTACAGTGAGGGACCGCAAACGTCTGCAGAGAGTGGTGAAGACTGCTGAGAAGATCATCAGGACTCCACTGCCCTCCCTGCAGACCATCGCAGAGTTCACAGGAGAGCTGCCTCCATCCTTAAGGACCCCACCCACCCACAACATGGACTGTTCACACTCCTACCCTCAGGACGGAGGTACAGGAGTGTGAAATGTAGGACTTCCAGATTAAGGAACTCCTTCTTCCCCTCAGCCATTAGACTGTTAAACGGGTAGCCAGTGAACACAGACTAGTCTCACATATCTCATAGAATATGTGGACTGAACTGCTACAGCTAAAATTTTGCACATTGCTAATGTTACTGCTGCTATTTCATATCAAGTATCTTCATCTTGATTTGCACATTATTAATGTTAAAGCTGCTATTGTTATTATGTAGTTGCACTCAATTGTTACAGACTACTGCACTACTGTTTTCTTTTTTCTTAATTATGTGTATTTTTCTATTTATTCTTATTCTATTTAGGTGTATGTCTTTTTATTTTTACATAATTTGCACTTGTCTTGGCATTCAGTGTGGACTGCAAAGAAAGAATTTCATTGTACAGGGAAACTTGCTTTTCCTCACTGTGCATATGACAATAAATAAAAAAAAAAACTATTAAAAACATTTAGTTAATAGAAAAAGCTGAAATAAAATCAAATATTTCAAACAAAACTCAACAAAAATGTCAAACTGTAATAAGTTGAAGCAGTTTTAAGGAAATAAATGTGTTAAAACTGTGTAGTGAAAAATTTAACTGTTGTCTTAACCTGTATGACAATATTTGACAAATAAAAAAAAAAAAAGGTTAAAACTGTAATAAAACTAAAACTTAAAAAAAAAAAAAAAAAAAAAAAAACTAATAGTGTTTTAAAATGACAACATATAAAATTTAAACAAAAACTTATTATTTTTAAAGTATAAATAAAAACTATAATAATATTTAATAACGCTGATTTGACATCCAAAACACTTTCAAAACTTTGAGCAGTTCAACTTCCAACTTAACCAATGGAGCGAGTTTGTGGGCGGGACTTTCTGTTTGACTGGCCAATGACAGGCTTAAGAATATCTGTCTGTGATACCTTAGCGAGACCCACATACGGGAACGTGTCCATGTTCATGACGGTCTCCTCTCCAGAACGGTTCTGTAACTGACCCTTCAGGATCCGCGCGGCCGTGATGGTGGTCACACCCATACCTGTCCAAAAACACACTCCATCATCACATGATCCAAGTGACTTGATCTGATTGGCTGATTTGTGTGCTGAGCTTTAAAGGGATATTTCACCCAAAAATTAAAATTCTGTCATTAATTACTCACCCTCATGTCGTTCCAAACCCGTAAGACGATCATCTTCTTCAGAACACAAATTAAGATATTTTTGATGAACTCCGAGAGCTCTCTGACCCTCCATAGACAGCAAGGATCACGATCAAGGCTTAGAAACATGTATACAATGCATACATAAACGATGTATACAACGTATATACACTGATATGCTGTTTACGTTCAGATCAAAACGTAAACAACACAAACAGCGTATCCTCGTACATACGTTGTTTATGTATGCGATACTCTCCAAAATGGCGCTATAGGGTGACGCGGAGGAGACGAATTGTTGAATCAAGTTATTTTGAACAGCTGATGTCACATGGATTATTTTAACGATGTCTTTGCTACGTTTCTGAGCCTTGATCGTGTGAGGATCCTTGCTGTCTGTGGGAGGATCAGAGAGCTCTCGGAGTTCATCAAAAATATCTTAATTTGTGTTCTGAAGATGATTGAAGGTCTTACGGGTTTGGAACGACATAATGACATAATTTTCATTTTTGGGTGAACTATCCCTTTAAGACAACACAATACAGGTAAAAGCATTGTTTTTCTGATTTTATTTCATGCACTGGTCAATTTTGAGCTATTTTGCTTCCATAACATGTTCTTGCAGACTAGTGGAAAGGAAACCTCCAAAATACACATTTAAGATTTTTTAAGATTTGTTAAAATGCTTTATCTGTTTGCATCTGTAGATTTCAATTACTATACATATATTTAAATAGATTTTTATCCACTTTAGCAGAACTTACAAACACCAAGGGTGTTTGGCATTGGTGGGAACATAACAGCAGACATTTAATTATTTGATAAAAATTATTGCTAGGGATAATTCAGTAGTGGCTGATATTGGTAGGATCACGTCAGAGCGTCTCTAATAAATTCTACACCCTTGAAAATCACAACGAGCGATGTCTGACTTTGGAAACTATAGTTCTCTCCTTAAATATGAAGAGCTCAAACAACAGATTAATGAGTTCATCCAAATTTCACAAAACGCTTATAGATATACTTATAAGTCAGACATTGAAGTGAGTTGCTGCTTTTTTCTTTATGCAGAGTTGATCTACACAAATACAAGGAAAGTATAGTTAAACCATGGTGACCACAAAAAAAAAAAAAAGCATCTAAAATAAAACCATGGTTAATTTTCTTAAGGGATTTGTATTTGTGTATTTCTTACTTTTTTTTTTTTTTTTATTACTGTACTACCTTAATGGTTTGATGTTTTGTACTGTTTAATAATAAAAAAAAAAGAAAGAAGTCAGAAAAAAGATTTGCGCTATGCACTCCGAAGTCCTGATCTGAATCAAATGATTTAAGAACTCGCACCAAATGATTCGTGATCCACGCTCTGTAGTCCCAGTCTGAATAATGATTCGCGAACCATCATTTCAGATTCAGATTCAATTTGTGAAATGATTTGCAAACCTGCTCCAAAGTTCCAATCTAAATCAAATGATTCACGATACTCCGAAGTTCCGATCTGAATCAAATTATTTGTAATTCACTTAGTTCCGATCTGAATCAAATGATGTGATTCGCTTAGTTCAGATCTGAATCAAATGATTTGCAAACCAGCTCCGAAGTTCCGATCTGAATCAAAAGATTCACGATACTCCAAAGGTCCGATCTGAATCAAAAGATTCACGATACTCCGAAGTTCCGATCTAAATCAAAAGTTTCACAATACTCCGAAGTTCCGATCTGAATCAAATTATTTGTAATTTGCGAAGTTCCGATCTGAATCAAATGATTTGTGATTCGCTTAGTTTAGATCTGAATAAATTGATTTGCAAACCAGCTCCGAAGTTCCAATCTAAATCAAAAGATTCACGATACTCCGAAGTTCCGATCTGAATCAAATTATTTGTAATTCACTTAGTTCAGATCTGAATCAAATGATTCGCAAACCTACTCCAAAGTTCCGATCTGAATCAAATGATGTGATTCGCTTAGTTCCGATCTGAATCAAATGATTTGTGATTCGCTTAGTTCAGATCTGAATCAATTGATTTGCAAACCAGCTCCGAAGTTCCGATCTGAATCAAAAGATTCACGATACTCCAAAGGTCCGATCTGAATCAAAAGATTCACAATACTCCGAAGTTCCGATCTGAATCAAATTATTTGTAATTTGCGAAGTTCCGATCTGAATCAAATGATTTGTGATTCGCTTAGTTCAGATCTGAATCAATTGATTTGCAAACCAGCTCCGAAGTTCCGATCTGAATCAAAAGATTCACGATACTCCGAAGTTCCGATCTAAATCAAAAGTTTCACAATACTCCGAAGTTCCGATCTGAATCAAATTATTTGTAATTTGCGAAGTTCCGATCTGAATCAAATGATTTGTGATTCGCTTAGTTTAGATCTGAATAAATTGATTTGCAAACCAGCTCCGAAGTTCCAATCTAAATCAAAAGATTCACGATACTCCGAAGTTCCGATCTGAATCAAATTAAATCTTTTTGAAATCATTATGTTGTCGAAATTCTAGTGAATCGCTTAAAATGAATGATCGAAGTCACGAGTTTGAATCAATCGAAGCGGTTCCAGCGTAAATGACTCACTCAGTTGAATCGGTTCAGTCATGTTTACACGACACAGTCAGCACTAATACTGCCTCAGCTCGCTAGTTTTATGACATTAACTGAAATAAGCGCAAAAAGTATGATGTTTTACAAATAAAATATCAATATTTCCATTCCAAAGATAACGTCCAACACAAATCTAGGAACATATTCAGGTGAGGTTTACTGCTAACTAGTGAAACACTCAGAATACATGTTCGATGGAAACATTATGCTTTATTATGGAGTTTGAAGCTTAATTCACTATATTTTAAATAGGTTAAGCTCAGTTGCTGACAGTTCAACAGAAATCAGTTGGAAGCATCCACTCTCTCATCATACCATTAAAGTGAATGCTAAATTTATCAGTATATATTGTAATAAATATTTGAGAAATGAATGTTGCATGTGATTGTATTTGTCTATAGAGTGATAGTCAATGTAAAAAGAGCAGATCAACACAAAACAGCAGAACAACAAAGTTAAAGAGGCTAAACTTTGTGCTCGTATGTGTTTAAAACACTTCGGCTCTTATATGTTCTTACTCCACACATATATTAAATGTTTTGTAGTGTATTTCTTTAACTTCTCAGGTAATATCAATGGTATTTTTTTCCAGTCTGTTGACAGTATTTAGTGATGCCTATTAGTTAAATTTTAATAAACTTCTACCCTATTCACCTGTAGTGTATTGCCTTAATCTTAAACACTTTGTTGAAGGTTGTAAGATGTTCATCTTACCGTCTCCCAGAAACAGCAGAATGTTTTTGGCCACATTAGTGTTGAGTTTCCTGCTGAGAGCCGAACGCAGCGTGTTTTGAGCCGAACTCCTCCAGAACTCCGGATTCTCCTCTTCAGCTGACGAGCAAACAACACAAACATAACTAAAACAATCACAAACCTGTTTTCAGTTACTGAAATTAATCTGAAATATAATCAAATAATAAACGTTTCATGAAAAAAACAAACCTAAACAAAAATGAGAAATGTGTTGCTTAGGCTACTAAATTAAATAAGTTTAAGTACTTTAATTACTAACTAAATAAATAAGCAAAAAATTACAATAATATTTTTAAAAAAGTTATAAATGAAAGCTATATAGAAATGTAATAAAAAAAAAAAGAAAAATTAACAAATTTAAACCAATATTAAAATGAAAACTATATAAAAATTAAAGCTAATTTTAAATATTAAATACTAATTAAAAATATTACAATATATATTTTTAAAAGTTATAAATGAAAGCTAATAAGAAAAATAATAAAGCACATACAATTACTAAAACTTAAAATTAAATTAAAAATTCTAAATATTAACTCAATACTAATTGAAAAAAATATTAAATATTATATAAATAATACTAAAACAGCATTGCTCTGAAACGACATTAATTTTGCACATTTTCAGAGGTAAAATTGGTTGCAAATGCCTTTCAGAGATCTCCAGTGGAATCTGACTGGAAAACCCTTTCTGCTTTTATACCTGAAATGTTTATTCTGATGTGAATATGAAATATGTTTAATCACATGAATGAATGAATGGTTAGAGGAAAATCACCTGTAAAGCTTCAGATATTGCATCATTATATAATCGACAGCATCCACAGGGAAAAAAACTGCCACGCACACAGAAATCACACGCATGTCTCTGGCTTTGGACTTTTATTCTGCGGTTTGAGAGATCTCTAATACCTCCATCATTTCTCTCAGACAGCTGCGAGAGATCAAATGAACAGAAATCTCCTGTTTCTCAGACGTTTCTCAGTGAATGAAGGAGAGCAGCTGCGTGAAGAGAAGCACAGGAACCCTTCAGAACGACTCGAGATGACTTTGATGTGGAGAGGATCTGATTCACGAGCCGCAGGCAGTGATTAGAGAAACAGCTCAAAACTCAAACCCACACACTCTCTACAGATGAAAAGCGCTCGCCCACTCTCAGCGGAGATGCTTACCCAACCACACGTCTCTATCTGAACAACACAGCAGATACAGTACAACCAAAAACTGGTACGAAAAAAAAAAACCCTATTCATAATATAATGGTGCAACTAAACCATGAAGATATGAACAGATAATGATGCACCTACATGAATAATGCACGGATATGATGCAAATAATGGTTTGTTATATATATATATATATATATATATATAAACAAACCATTATTGTGATACAATGTGTAGATAATGCATCATAGTTCAATAACTCTACCATAGTACTAAATTATTGGTAAATTGGTGTATAAACTAATGCTTAAAAGTTTTTCTTCTGCTCACCAAGGCTGCATTAATTTGATCAAAAATACTGTAGAAATTGTGAAATATTATTACAATTTAAAACAGCTGTTTTCTATGTGAATATGTGTTAAACTGTAATTTATTTCTGTGATGCGCAGCTGTATTTTCAGCATCATTACTGCAGTCTTCAGTGTCACATGATCTTCAGAAATCATTCTAATATGCTGATTTGCTGCTCAACAAACATTTCTGATTATTATCAATGTTGAAAACAGTCGTGCCGCACAATATTTTTGTGGAAACCGTCATACATTTCATTTTTCAGGATTCACAGAAGAATAGAAAGCTCAAAAGAACAGCATTTATTTGAAATAGAAATCATTTGTAACATTATAAATGACGTCAGTTTTGATCAATTTAATGCATCCTTAATGAATAAAAATAATGAAAATCTTACAGACACCAAACTGACGGTTCTACCAAATCAAAGCAACAAAAAAATATTATCCTGACTAATTACCATTTTATATATATATATATATATATATATATATATATATAGTTATTTTGTGAAATATTATTGTAATTTAAAATAACACTTTTCTATTTTAATATACTTTAAAATATAATTTATTTCTGTGATGCAGCTGTATTTTCAGCACCATTACTCCAGTCTTCAGTGTCACATGATCTTCAGAAATCATTCTAATATGCTGATTTATTATCAATGTTAGAAACCGTTGTGCTGCTTCATATTTTATTTTTGGGACCTGTGATATTTTTATATTCTCCGATTAATAAAAAATTAAGAACAGCAGCATTTATTTAAAAAAGAAATTTTGTGTTACAATATACAATGCTATTCAAAAGTTTGGGGTCAGTACATTTTTTCTTTCTTTTTATTTTTTTAAAGAAATTAATACTTTTATTCAGGAGGGATGTGTTAAATGAATAAAAAGTCACAGTAAAGACTTATATTGTTAGAAAAAAGTTCTATTTTGATCAAATGCTGCTCTTTTTAACTTTGTATTCATCAAAGAAAAAAGTATCATGTTCCAAAAAAAAAACAATATGAAGCAGCGCAACAGTTTCAACACTCATAATAAATCAGCATATTAGCATGATTTCTGAAGATCATGTGACACTGAAGAGTAATGATGCTGAAAATACAGCGCTGCGTCACAGAAATAAATTATATTTTAAAGTATATTAAAATAGGAAACCAATACTAGAAATTGCAATAAGATTTCACAATATTACTCTCTCTTCTATATTTTTGATCAAATAAATACAGCGTTGATGAGCAGAAGAGACTCCCTTAAAAAGCATTAAAAAAGTCTTACTGATCCCAAACGTTTGAGCGGCAGTGTATTGTTGGGTTCAGTTCAGTGTTGTGGGTTTAAGTCTCACCTGATCCAGAGCTCATGGACAGCAGAGGCAGAAGATAACAGAGGACGGACACACGGACAGCAAACATGACGAGACCACAGCCAGACACAGAAAACACTTACAGAAACCATTTAAACTATAAATAAGTGCAGACAGACGACCTCTGACCCTCCGGTGATGTAAACACCGTCTCCACCAATCAGCACGCAGATCACGGAGAGATCCAAGAGTTCATGGACACTGGAAACACATTCGTGCAAATGATCACTGATAAACACTAATGAGTGACTGTCAATGTATTCCACACGCATTAATATTAAAATATCTAAACATTCTTAAATCAAGATGCATTTAACTCAAGAAGCAAACTTATATAAAAATTAATTGAGTTTTAGCTTAAAACAAGAGAAAATATCTGCAAATGTGCTCAGAAAAACAAACTTAATTGAAAAGGAAAATACCATTATTTTTCTCACCCCATTGGCAGATATTTAAAGTTTTAAGCATACTTTAAAAAAAATAAAAAGTTGAGAAAACAAACTTTTAAGTGTTCTCAACTTTTTATTTTTTACAGTGCAAAAACTCACTTAATTCTGGCACATTTTCCAGAAAACAAGACTTAATATCTTAAGTAATTTTCCTTCTCAAGTAAATGCATCAGGATTCAAGATGGTTTAGATGTTTGCACTGCAAAACAAGACAAAAATACTAAGTAAGTCAGTCATTTTTTACAGTGCACTGCCAGAAGACCCTTCACCGCAACTGTTTAGGGTTTGATGATGATTATTAGTGGCTGATATGAGGATATTTATGGGTATTTATGAAACAAGAGCCATAAAAGATGATAAAAACCTTCAGATTAACAGATGAGAAGTTTGCTTATGTAATGCAGATAACACGTTTATCAAATCACTTACCATATTTTATACACACTACATAAAGAACAAAGTATAAACCACACACTTTGTGTATCAATCACAACACAATCTAATATGAAGGTAAACACTATTGTGCCATATTTACTCTTTTTCAATGCCACACAGACACACACACACCTTCTTAAACACTTAACACACTAATAAATACTCATCTGAATGTTGCAAATCTGTCATTTACAGACAGAAACTGAGCTTGACAGACCCGACTTCTTAAAAAGCAAGAAAAATAAAAGTTATTGAGGATAATTTGAGGAACGAGCGCCATCTTGTGATCACCAGCGAAACTCTTAAATTTCAAGCAGATTCCTGTAAATGTGCGATTCTTCCGTTTCATTAGTCAATAACTAGAAGACTTACTCTGCAAATCAGTGTGTTTATGATTATTATAATGATTAAAATCATATAAAAATAAACAACAATTATCAATATCAAGCAGAAGAACGCGCCGTTCTTGTGGTAAAATAACTGGAGGCGGTTGAAACCGGAAGTCTAGCACATTCAAATGACAAAAGGCGGCAACGCTCTTACTGTGTGTTATATAGGTGGATAAAATAATTAATTCAATCAATCCAGTAAATTCTCCACTAAAATCGAACACAATCTGTAATCAAACTCAATAATTTTTCCAAAACATATTCAGCTCATGATAAATCTTGTCGATTATTTTGCGCTGAAATAACGAAATCTCAGCGCGAAAACGGAAAAGTAACAACACGTTTTTTTTTCATTGCAATGTTCTTTATTATCTCTTCCAGTTTCAAATGTGAAAAGAGGCATTAATTTCTCTTAATTAAATACTTGAAGCAAAAAAAAAGAAAAAAAAGAAAAAAAAAATATTTACATAATTTCATTAAACTATAATCAATAACTAGAGGAGGATAATTATACAAGCCGGGTGGTTAAACCGCAAAAAAAAAAAAAAAATTTAAATACAGAAAAAAAACAAAAGCCAAACAATTAATACATGGCATTAAAGTTAGCATTTTTATTATTGGAAAACAAAACAAAACATGTATTTACAGGTCGCTCTCCAGGGAGCTGAAAGGCATGTAGTATTCGTACTCTGTCATTCTCCAGCTTTTTTGTATTTTTTTTTCTTTTAAACACTTATTTCTATATATATTTTTTCAAGTCGTAATAATGATTTGTTTCATAAAGTCCACAACAGGGGCGAAAGAGCACGTCCCCAAGCGCTCCTCGTCACCCTCAAGTCTCCTTATTTCTCAAACGTCTATTTTTCTCCGTGAAGTGTGATGTGAACCTTACGTCGGCTCGGGCCGGCAGAAGCGTCTCAGCAGCAGCAGCAGCAAAAAGGTCAAAGTTTAACGTCTCTAGCAAGTTCGTCGCACACGCGTCGCCCAGAGCCGCAAACGAACACCGAAAACCGCAGCTCCGATAGGGGCGATTTGCATTTTTAATTCGTTTTCTGTCATTAAAAAAACGTAGAAAAAAAGAGCTCGGAACACTCCACTAGAACTAAATGAAATCCCAAATCGAAGAAAACGACAAGAAACAAAAAAAAAAAACAATCCAATCCTCCTCGTTACAGCAACACGCACACAATCAGCCGCTCCGCGCAAAACCACATCAGCGCCCACGAATATATATATTTATATAAAGGGTTTCGGAACGAAAAATAGAACTCTGAGCAGCGTTCTGTCACCAGGAAGTGACATCATGAACAAACGAGTGATGATGTCATCGACGTCCGTCTCCATTGGCGGCGGGAGCAGGAAACAGGAAGTAGCAATGCTAACGGCTAAAATTCTGAGCAGATAAGGCTTGTCATCCTCTAATACTTTATTTCGTTTCAGTTCAACAGCTTTTTTTTGTTTTTTTTTTGTGTTTTTTTTGCGCAAACGGAAAGACAAAACGGAAAGTAAAAAGGTGTTGAAAATCTCCCAAATGTTTCATTCTCTCTCTCTTTTTTTGTTTTTCAAAACATTTTTTTTTTGCCCTCCGTGTCAATCATCTCGGTAGTGGGCGTGGCCTAAGCTCTAGCTGTTGTCTGATTCGTCCTCAGCCTCGCGCAGCCAGGTGAAGAAGGCGGTGACGGATTTGAGGGCGACGCCCTTGCCTTGCTGCTCGGTGGGGTCTTTGCTGGACTCCCACCTGTAAAAGCCCTCCTCTTTGATGACGTCCTCGTCGTATAAGACGTCGAAGAACATGCG
Source organism: Onychostoma macrolepis (assembly GCF_012432095.1). Taxonomy (NCBI): domain Eukaryota; kingdom Metazoa; phylum Chordata; class Actinopteri; order Cypriniformes; family Cyprinidae; genus Onychostoma; species Onychostoma macrolepis. The sequence continues at coordinate 29,872,392 of NC_081169.1, read as the reverse complement.
CAGCAGATCTGCAGAGAGAAACGGGCCGATGTTAGTGATTAACGAGGAGATGCTCGCATACAGTCAAACCAAACTTTATTTAGACACCTTTAACATTTCTCACAGTTTATTCGGTAATAAAGGCTATGTCGATTAGCATTGGATTATAAATATACTTTATTATTATGAAAATACCAGAGATGGCTTGAAGAACACACACACACACACACACACACACGCACTCACTCTCTCACACACACACTCTCTCACGCTCACACACGCACACACTCTCACGCTCACACACACACACACACACACTCACACACACACTCACTTGGCGGCTGCTCCATCTGCACCATCAGACTCTGTAAGGCGTAGAGCGCCTGCAGCTCCTTCTGCTCGTCTTTAATGTAGCGCTGCAGCAGCTTGGCCCTCTGGGTAATTTCTTTAGTGTCTACTTTATATGGATTCTCACCTTGATGATGACAGGATGAAAACAACATTAAAGCCAACATGACTTTTACTTTTTGACATTATTATAAATAAAAATAAAAAGACGTCTCTGTTCTGCTGATGCAGGGATTCCCAAACATTTTTGTCATATATATTTATATATATTTCCTTGAAGTCTGCCTGAAATTTTAACTCAACATTTAAATGATTTAACACATTTACATATTCATGCTTCTCTAATATCAGCAGTCACTTAACATGCAGCTAAACATATTTAATCTTTTTTATTAAGGGTTTTATTTTTATTTTATTTATAAAAGTTTTTCAATTTAGTTTTATTAATTATTACAAATAATTATTACATTAATCATTTCCAACAACTTACAACCCCCTGCAGTACACTAAATAATCCAATTATTTCAAAATTATCCATTTAATTTACAATTAATTATTTATATTAGAAATTAGAATAATTTCCTTTTAATTAGAATAATTACTACATTATTAACTTCCCCCAATAACTTATTTTATTATTATTTATTAATGCTAATATTCATATATTTTAACTATAATTATTAGATTAATTATTAACTTATAACTCCCTCCAGTTCCCTCAAGAAGCCATTATTTTATTACTATTTAATTTACAATTAATTATTAATTATAATATTCACATACATTAATTATATATAATTATTATATTAATTATTGATTTCTCAACAACTTACAAACTCCCTACAATTCCCTCAAAACCCCAGTTATTTCATTATTATTATTATTATTATTATTAATTTAATTTACAATAATTATTAATTCTAATATTCATAAACAATCGTAAATAACTATTACATTAATTATTGATTTTTTTCCTCAACAGTGTTTAATTTGTTATATTATGATTTAATTTTAATTTTAGGTAAAGTTTTAGTAATTTCTTTTGTGTCTGTTTGTCATTTATATTTGTTGTGTTTTTATTTTAATGTCTTTTTTGTTTTAAATTAATAAGTTTGTTATTTTAGTACATGAAGTTAAACTAAATAAAAAACAAGAAATGTTGCCTTGGCAGCTAGTTGAAATAAAATTATATTTTTTGATTTCAGTTAACACAATCAAATCCTGTTGTCTAAAATCAAGCTCCGCCCACGTTATTTCCTGTCTGAGAGTGATTTTAACAGGAAGCAGTATTAAAGGAGGATGGCGTGACTCACAGATGATGGCAGACTGACAGACGGTGGTCATCAGCGCTCGGACAAACGTGCTCGATGACGTTTGCTGCTCATCTAGATTGGCCTGCAGAGAGAGAGAGGTCAAAGGTCACTGAGGTGAAACAAACACAGCTACAAAAGCTAAAGAGAACAGCTAGAATACATCTTGACCTAAATTGCGTCATTCATATTTGAACGCAAATTTTTCCATCCAGCTCATATTTTTGAATTCTGATGAAAGTATTGGTGAGATTGCAGAAACGGCATTGCCATAAGGAGATCACAGCGATGACTTTAACGCAACGGGAGTTGATCTTAAAATGCTAAAATCAACACTTTTCACCAAGAGTTCATTTTGGCGGCTGGTATAGTATGAATGAATGAGGCATTTATATAGCGCTTTATATATTCGTTTAAAAACAGTAACAAAGTAACAGTTGTTACTTAGAGAGTTCCATATGTAGTGCTCATTTCATATGCAAAACAGTTAGCCAATCACAGCAGTGGGCGTTTCCATTGTGGTCTCACAGCAGACACGCCCCTTCTGACAAACCAGAGGCTAAAATCAGGGTAAAAAATGAGCATTTACATTTAAATTATGACCATTTTTGGTAAAAAGATTATAAGTGCACTTCAGGAAACATTATAAAATCATTTAAAAAATGCATGACCGCTTTAAGGCACACACCAGAGGTGTAAAGATACCTGAAAACCATACGCGAGTAAAAGCACAGATAGCTTACAGTGAAAAGTACTCCGTTACACGCTACAAAACAACTTGAGTAAAAGTCTTAAAGCATCTGATTTTAACAGTACTTAAGTATTTTACTTATACTAAATATTGGCTCAAAGATGCACTATAAGAGACATGCCAGTGAAAAACTGGAGAAGCGGAGGAAAACAGGATCTATGTGCAGGTATTTTATGGAAAAACTAGAACAAACAATAAACCAAAGGGAACAAAGAACCGAATGATGGGAAAACAGACAACCATTACATTCAACAACTCACAGAGAACTAAAGAAACACTAGGGTTATACACACACGCTTAACTAGATAATACACACCTGGGAGACTAATCAAGGGGAACCAATGGACTACAAACTGACTACAAATACCACAGGAGACAGGAAGTGACATAAAAGTCCAAGACAAGGCACAGAGAACATGCAACAAAAACAAGAAAGAGTTGATTTGGGAGCAGAGCAATCACGTTTATTTTCTAAAAATCAAAATAAAACTGAACACCTCAAAATTACAAAAAACAAAAACAATCTTTCAAAAAGAAGTTCTCTTCAGTATAACGGATAGATCAAATTATGTTAAGTAAAATTAAAAAGTCAAAGCCTTCTTGCACTGATTCACAACTACCTGCTAAGGAGCTCACGCTCACGTAAAGCAGCCTTGTTGATAAGTTTGTGTGAGGAAGGACAAAACACACAAGATCTAGTATCTTCAGTGCCCTGTAGCTGGTGATATCACGTCTTTTGTAGCAGAAATACACTGCTGCAGAAAAAACTAGGTCCATGCAAAATGTAACGTGTAGCTGCTACACTCATATCAAATGGAGTATCAAGTTGCTAATATCTTTGATACTCAGTAAAACCACAGAGTATCCAAAAAGATACTCAAGTACAGTAATTAGTAACATTTACTCAAATATTTTACACCTCTGGCACACACACACACACACATTCGTACCTCCACCCAGTCAAAGATCCTCTGGTTGTCTGCTTTCTCCTGCAGCAGTCGCTCCAGCTCTCTAGAAATGTCTTCTGGACTCAGAGTCACTTTACTGCTCTTCCTCACACACTCCTCACCTAGAGTGAACTCCACTCCCTGCACACACACACACACACATGCACGCACACACACACACACACCCCCAGAGAGAGACACACACACACACACACACACACACACACACACACAGAGACACACAAACACACACACACAGAGAGAGAGACACACACAAACGCATGCACACACAAAGACACACAAACACACACAGAGAGAGAGAGAGAGACACACACAAACGCATGCACACACAAAGACACACACACACACACACACACACACACACACACACAAAGACACACAAAGACACACACACACACACACACACAGGCACACACAGGCACACACGCACACACACACACACAGAGAGAGAGAGACACACACACACACAAGACACACACACACACACACAGAGAGAGAGAGACACACACACACACACACACACACACACAGAGAGAGACACACACACACACACACACACACACACACACACACACAGAGAGAGAGAGAGATACACACACACAAAAAATAAAATAAACAACAAACGCAAATTATATAAGTAACAATCAATCATCAATCAATCTGCTGCTGTTTCGACTGAATTCATCGCAAACCTTTTCAGTGACAAATTTATTGACGTCCTCGTCTTCAGGAAGGAAGTCTTTCCAGCTCAGCGCCGCTTCTCTCCACATCACTCCCACCTTCTTCAGACTCTGAGACAGGACAGAGTTCAGAACGGACACAACAAGCTCCCTGTGTAGTGCACTATGTGGTGTGTAGTTTGAATTGCATTCCCCACTCTTTTGTACCCATAATGCACTTTATAGTGTACAACAGGCATTTACATTAGCATCTGAATTAGCTCACTCAGTGTCACTCACTTCGTAGTGAACGAGCAAGCAGTGTGGGACACGGCAAGTAGGATTGTGTGCTTTGGGAATTCTGATTAAAAAAAATTGCAATTTAAAACACAAAACTTATTATTATTACTAAATATTAAGCAAAATGAGAAAAATCACTAATGTAATATTTCACTGCAAAATAAAAATGTAAAAAAAAATTATATACTACTACTTCACAATAAATATTATTTCACAAAATAAAAAAGGAAAAATAGAAAAAAGTATACCAATAAATCTATATAATATTAATAATAATTATTATCATTGCTATTATGATGATTATTCTTACCTAATTAAAGTATTAAACAATTATTAAACATAAGAAATATTACTATTTTAATTTTTCACTGTAGAATACAAATATTAAAGATATAAAATAAATAAAAACATTGTAAATTAATAATAATTATTATTAATTTTACATTAAAGCTGTAAAAACGACAATAGTATTTATAACCGTCTCAATTTCTTAAATCACTGAACTTCAATTTAGGTGGAAAACCGCAGGGAAGCTTCTCTTTTGACAACAGCCAGATTATAAATGCATGTTGCATTTCCAAATGCACAATTAGTATTGTATTATTTGGGGAAAAAACACATTTTCTGATAAATGTTTTTTTTTTTTCCTGATAAAAAAAAAAAAAGTGACTGCAATTTAAAACAGAATGAATAAAACTCCAGGTTTGCAGGTTTGTTAGGGCTGCACAACTTGGCCAAAACTTTTGTGATTATATTTCATTATGACTTTGTAAAATTACAATAGTAATATGTATGGCTTTCTTAAATTCACTGAACTTTAATTTCAAACTTTAAAGGTTTTGTTGACAACAACCGGTTTATAAGCGGTTTAAAACAAACTTGGGACGACAGGTTCTACATGCTGCGTTTCCAAATGCACAATATAAATGTCTCAAACTCGGAGCAGATGCAGAGATTCATTTGTGTGAAGCAGCATTTACTGTTGATGCTTTTTTTAAAATCGCACTAAGCCATACTGTATTTTAGGTTTTATTTCAATTAATCATGCAGCCTTGGTGTCTAACAGGAATGAATGGATTCACACAAGCGTCTTACCATTCCTTTACAGAGCAGCTTGAGGATTTCCACCAGCAGAACTCCAGCCTTCCCAAGAGGCACCAGTGGTTTAGACACCTCCCTGTGAACAGGTCAGAGGTCACGGATTTATTTCTGTGTGGCTTTATCGGCAGGTAATGGATGTGCAGGGTTTGCAGGCTCACCTGAAGAGCGGCCCCATGGGAATCCCTCCCTCGTGCAGCATGGGGCTGATGATCTCGGCCAGATACAGCCAGATGTGAGGAACATCTATCGCCATGTCCTCCGCAACCTCCAACACCTCCAGCAGCCTGAACAATCATTACCATTAGATTTAATGTGTTGTGCTTTATGTTCACACACACATATACATATATCTCCATTACAAATATTTTAAAAACGAATAAAATTAGTTCAACTAAAAAATAAAATAAAAACTACATAAAAAAAAATAATGAAAACGACAAAAACGCAAAAATAATTTTTAACTAAGGTTAAAGTGCAAACTGAAAATATAAAAATAAAGTCTATTTCAAATAGAAATAAACTATTAGAGTTTTTATTCATATTTTGAATTAGATTTTATTTTTATATTTTCAGTTAGTTCATACTAAAATAAGAAGTTATGAATCATAATTGTTAAAGTGAACTAGAACCATAAAATTTTTTAGCATTACTTGAAATAAGTGTAAACTAAAATAAAGAGAGAAAAAAAAAAAAAACTTGACAAATAAAATAAATAAAAATGATAAAGCACACAATAAAACTGTGAGCCTGACCTAATTACCATCATTATATTTATTATATTAAATAAATATACATATATGAAACACATTTTCGCTACTTAAAATATTTTTAAAAATCTTATTTTATTTCAGCTATTTGCCAAAGCAATGCTTTTCATTTTTGTTTAGTGTAATTTTAAGTTTTGAATAATTATATAAACAAAAACTGAAAATGACAAAAACACAAAACAAAATCCATTAAACTTTAAATACAAGTAAAAACATTAAAAAAAAAAAAAAAAAAAAAAAAAATATATATATATATATATATATATATATAACGTTTAAATAGAAACAAAAACTAAAATGACTGATCAATTATATATAAATACATAAAAATAAATAAAATCTAATTTAAAATTTTAACAACAACTATAATAGTATGCACACACACACACACACAAACACTGAAGACGTGTCTCACCCTTTGTAGTATTGTTGTGTGGATAGTGTTTGTGTTTTGACGAGCTGGTGAAACAGTAAACCCAGGTGCTCTCGAGCGATGGTGCTGCGCTCCAGCGTCGACTCGATCCCCGTCCGGACGAACACAGACAGCAGAGATGAGCAGCTCAGCTCAGCGACGCACTGCAGCGCCTCCTGCAGGAGCGGAGGAGCAACGCAGCAGAGGGACACGTTACACACAGGCCAGATAATGAGGGGTGTGTGTGTGTGTGTGTGTGTGTGTGTGTACCTTCATGTCATTGATGTGCAGATACTCCTCGATGATGGCAGTGGATTTCTTCTCCAGTTCCTCCTCCGTCAGCGCTGGTTTGGACGGAGCAGGTGGAGGAGTGGGAGCGGTTTCTCTCTTCACTGCTAAAAAACAACACATGCAACAAAACCTGTGAAACTCCTCATAACAGTATGTGTTTTGTTCTATATGCATTAAAAGCAATCCATTTTTTCCACTAAAAATCTTTTTTTTTTTTTACGATGCATAAAAACAGGAATAAGTCATTTTGAAGTCATTTATATTGCAATGACAGACACTTGTAATACTAATACTGTAATAATAACTAATGTTGCAATATTAATGGTAATATTAATAAATAATCATGTTAATATTGCAATAAAATAAAATGAATGGCTAGAGTTTCCCAAACTGGGATTCGTGAGGGAGATGCAGTAGTTGATGAAAAGTTAATAATTAATTATATCATTAAAAAAAGAAGAAGTTTTATTTAAAATATTTTAAAAAGTAGTAAAAACTACTGCAATATTAATATGAATAATATTGCAATAATAATAACACAAATTTAGCATTGGGTTTTGGCAAAACTGGGGTTTGTGAGTGAAATACAGGAGTTGATAAAAGCCAATAATTAAATAACTCATAATTTTAATTTAATATAATAATATTTAATATTAATTAATATAATAAATAATATTAACAATATATTTAAATATATAATATAATAACCTATCAGAACTAATAGTGCAGTATTAATATTATTGCAATATTAATATTAATAAATCATAATATTAATAGTGCAATAATAAAAATTTTGGTCTGAGTATTGGCACTAATGTCCTGATTTTCTGAGATCTATTTTGATTTTGATTTGAAATAAATATCTAAAAAACGGATTGATATCAAGAATTGATATTAGATTGCTCAAATAATAATCATGACTAAAAAAGATTAATTTTAACCCAGTCCTTCTAAAAGAGCTACTTTTAAATAATGCAAAGAATGACCTCAAACAAAGCTAAACTCAACGATTAAATCGCATCCAAAATAAAAGTTTGTTTACATAATATATGTGTGCATACTGTGTATATTTATTATGTATATATATATATATATATATATATATATATAAATACACACACATGCATGTATATATTGAAATGTATTTACATGCATATGTATATTCATATAATTTATAACTATATTTAATATATAAACATAACATTTGTCTTAAATATATACATGCATGTGTGTGTATTTATATATGCATAATAAGTACACACATATATAACGTAAACAAGAACTTTTATTTTGAATGCGATTAATCGTTTGACTAGAAACCAAAACACAAAATCAAAATCTAATTTTTTTTTTTAACTATAATGACCCTGTATTGCACAATGCTTTTGTTCACTAAAGCCGTGACCTTTGACCCCGGTTCAGCGTACCGTTATCGCGGCTGCCACGCTCTCGTTCTCTCTCGTCGGTCATGCTGGAAACGCGGCGCACCATCTCAGCGGGACGCTGCGCTCGTTCTCGACTCCTCTCCTCCTTCTCACGGCTGAAGCTGCGCTTGCCGACCGCGGGCCGGTTCCGGTCCAGCCGGTCTGATCCGCGCTCGTCACGCCGGTCGAAGCGGTCATCACGCCGGTCAAAACGATCGCTGCGTTCCCGACTGGAGCTACTCCTGACAAACACACACAGGCATAAACCATCAGAATCCCACAACAGTGTTATTA